>NC_069500.1:875830705-876081963 GCF_027579735.1 Bombina bombina
AACATAGGAATGTAAAACACATTATAACACTTTACTAAATATCAATATTACATAAATATGCTTTTATATGTTTTCATTTACTTAACTGCAAAGGGCTCCAATACATTTATGTTTGTATATATGTATAGATGTCTGTAAATACATATATACACATATAAATACATATTTACGTCTGTACACACACACACATATATTTTTTTGCTAACACCTGAGATCTCATATCTTTGAGCCCTTATAACTTTTGTGTGCACCATTTTATTTAATATGTTTTATTAGATGGTGTTATAAGTGTAAGTGTACTTTGTAATGTATTTTTGATGAGTTTTGCAACTTTTTTGTGTCGTGAAACAGTTTACCAGAGCTCTGTTGACACAGTGATCATTTAGCATAAATTGCAAACTCATAATTTGGCTCAATATGTTCAATTTTGTCAGTTGATTGACTTGTTATTTTACATTTCTCTGTGTTTTTATGTTTTCATTACTTTCTTTTTCTCAGACCATTCTTGTGTCTTTCTTTCTTGAGTGATTTTCACCATTTTTTACCACATCATTTTCTGTATTTCAGTCTATTGTTTTTCTTTTTCTATCATCCTGCTTAGGAAAAAAATGAATGAGAGCAGCAAAAACATACAGATCACAACAAACACACACCATTACTCAAGTCCTTTTACTGGTTATCAGCAACAGGGTCTTCAATTCTGATTGGTAGTTATGTGATCTTGTATTCTAATTTGTTTAGGTCAGACATAGGATTTTAAGGTGGGAGAAGGTTGAGGTAAGGCTTACCAAGAGAATGAATCAAATTAGATAATAGAAGTAAATTGGAAAGTTGTTTAAAATTGTATTCTCTATCTGAATCATGAAAGAACATGTTGGGGTTTCACGTCCCTTTAAGGCTCAAAAAACATGTTAAACAAATTAGTTTACCTAAATACAACATTACACAGTAAAAGCTATACAACTATATTTTGTAAAAAAAAACACAAAAACAATTTAGAGTGCCTATATATATTGGCTATAATCTGTACACTACGTTAGCAAGCCTGTCTCCATCGTTGTGCTTTTAAAGTTTGTGCATATCTCTCTCAGGGTTTGTAAAACACAATTAAATCGCTCAAAATGTTTGTTTCTATGGAAACTGCATAGATACAGATTTCTACATTCTAAAATGCATGTACATATATAAAAGGTGCAATAAAAAACATGTTTGATTGAACAACAAAAAAAAAATACTTTTGATTTTTAATTGCTAGGACAGAGACAAAATCATGCACTATGTGATGCTAATACTCAAAGGTTTGCTAAACGTTTTTGTTTAACTCTCTAATGTGGTAAATTGTAGAAACGTCTTTGAGCATAAACTAAAATATCCTAGTGACACACATTGGAGCCAAATTATGAATGTGCAGACGGACATGATACGCTGTAGCGATCATGTCCGCTGCACATAGATAAATGCCGACAGCAAGCATTTCACAAGAAATCAACCCTATCGTATGCGATCAGGCGGATTGCTGTTTGTCGCCTACTTCTAAACTCCTGTTAACTCCTGTTTCCGCGGAAACGGTTACATTTAGCTAAATACGGGCTTGTTAAATCGGCCCCATAGTGTGATATTGCCTCTGTATACTTCTTAGTATTATTTTATATTATTGCATTAGATTAATGGTGGCGGTCCGGCATAAAATAATAATAAATACATAAATCTGGGGTGTACTAAGAAATGCAAGCTGTTAATTAAAACCGGCAGGAAACTGTGTAGTAGGTGGCCCAATCTGTCAAATTGTTTTTAGTTGAAGGGACATAATAGAACATTAATAAAATATATTCCTGTGCTCCTTTGTTTTTTTGTTTTTTTTATTTGTTTATGTTTATTTATTTAAAAGGATGGGCTTAAAGGGAACACTTCTTCTTTATTAAAGGGGCACTAAAGTTAGATAGAGCATGCAATTTTAAGATACTTCCCAAAGTACTTCTAAAATCAGATTTTGTACAGTCTTTTTATATACACACTTTCTGAGACACCAGTTACTACTGAGCATGTGCAAAAGTTTACAGTGTATAGGTATATGAATCTGTGATTGGATGTACTTAATGGTCCTTTAAAAACTCCCTGGTTCCTAGTTGTGGCAAATGAACGCTGTTACTACGGTTATACCCTACATACGATTATGCCCCCCTCACTCCTCTTTTTCAAATGAAAGATATCATTTCACTTCAAGTAAAGCAAAGTGATAGGTTCCTTGTCAATTAAAAATCACACTAGTGTACAGTGGGGCACGTGATCTCTATTTTACCTGGTGATCACCTGTATTATAGGCATTAAAGCCTTCTATCACTTAGTCAATTCTCCCTATTGGCTAGTGCTGTAGATCAATGTCATTTTTATGAAAATCTTGAAGGCGCATTTGATATATTTTAAATGGTTAGCAACCCTCTTTCAAATGAAGTGGTGCATGTGACTAAGTGGTACTGGGACTGAGATATAGGCTCCATCAGATGCACCATGAGCAGTGAGGATATACCTCTGCCTGTAGACAGCACTTTATTTTGTGTGACATGATCACAAGACATGTTATGACATTGCCATATCAGAACTTCTGCATGAATAACAAGGATAAGCATTGCATACAGAAAACAACATGATGTTTCCCTGCTGGGAATGTGAAGAGCAACACTACATCATCCTCCAACAGCAGAGAATGATTGTGTGTGGAGGGGGGGTAGTCACATTTATGGTTAATACAACAGTGGGTAGGTAGTTCATGGTCAGAGGATTCTCCAGTGTAAATGGATAACATTTTTTATTGTAACACAGAAAAGTGATACCAACAACTAGCCAGGTACTGAGGATGGATTCAAGCCTAAAAACCACAAGTTCTATGCCTCAGGAAGTAAGTCACAGATGGCCAGATAGATGGTAGTCGATTGGTTATTGCCCGGGCAGGTGGACCATAACCACAGCAGAAACTCTAGGAGAAGGCGCTCATGTGGCGGTAACAGGTAACCCATTCCAAGGCATAGGTCAACAGGGGACACCACACTTGTAGTCAGGACAGACCAGGGATTAACCACAATGAGCAATAAGGGAACAAAACAGGATCCAAGGTAGCTGAACACTAGTCCAGTAATAGTAGCCTAAGTTGGAAGAAGAGTGTCATAAAAGCATAGCTGAAAACCGTAGGTCAAACAATCATACTTCCAACAGACAAAATAGTGGTCAGATGAAGCGGGTTCAGCAACAGGATTCATGACAAAATGTGTAGCGCACCCAGAATTATTGATAATATAATGAAGAAAATTGTGCACCACTTTGCTAAACAGAAGAAAAAAAAACACCACTCAAAACTTTGCATCATAGATGATGTAAAAGTCGACACTAAAATAATGTTGCGTCAAACATATTGCAATGTAGTGGAAAATCAAAAATCCCACAAGAGAAAAAAAAAAGGTGAACGGAACTAGAAAATAGCCCTTGCGTTATGACACAGGTTATATCTCCAACAGTGCAGCTGTTTCCATTACAGCCACGCCAGGAAAACACGTTATTGGCTTGATTGTAAAATGATATATTAAAAAAACTGTCTCGTTAAAAAATTGTATTTTTATTTTCTCTCCACCTCCTTTGTATTGTTATAGTAGTGAACAAGTCCTGTGCATCTCAGTGTATTTTATCCTAAGATTATTTATGTGTTCTGCTTACACTGTATAGAAATTCTCTGAAACTGAGTTAGGTTTTTGTATTGACATTCAAAGTCCTATTGAAGCACGTCAGTTCCATATATGCTGGCCCTCATATAGACAGCCTCATTAATGCAACGGTTGATGAAGTGTTCTCTAGAGGCCATAATCCCCCCCCTGTAACTTTACATCATATTTTATCCTAATATGTGTTGTGCATTGATATTTCCATTAACATAGATCAGGTCAAGGATCCCCTTTCACAGTTATATGCTCACATTATTTAGGGCAGTCATTACAGAGCTGCCTGATATACACGCTGGGTATTAATTTTTCTTGACAAGACTGTGTAGAAAATCAAGTAGAAAGCACTGCAAAATTATATATATATATATATATATATATATATATATATATATATATATTTAGTTGATTTTATTTCATAGACCTAAGTTTTACCAAAAAGAATGTTTGATTTAGATTTTTTTTTTAATACATGGAATTTTAATCATATGCTAGTTAATGCGGTATAAAAACTAATTTGAAATGTACAGTACGTGTAAGCACCAGCATTTGTAGTAGGAGCACGTGCAAGACCAGAGTCCTGGAATTTGGAGCATGCGCAGAAAGGTAATGTGCATTGCAACCTTCTGCTCGATGCTTGTGATCTGCTGGTTAAAGAGACAAATAGGAAATGCACAGTATATGTAAGCGCTAAAATTTGGAGCATGCGCGGGAAGTTAATATGCAACCTGCTGTGAATATAGAATCTGCTAGTTAAAGGGACTAAAAACAGAATGTACTGTATTGTAAGCACTGAAATTCAGAGCATGTGCATTGTTAATATACAAACACTGCTGCCGTTTAGTGCTTAAAGGGAAACTGAACCCAAAGTTTTTCTTTCATGATTCAGATAGAGCATGCAATTTTAAGCAACTTTGTAATTTACTCCTATTCTCAAATTTTCTTCATTCTCTTGGTATCTTTATTTGAAATGCAAGAATGTAAGTTTAGATGGCGACCTATTTTTGGTGAACAACCTGGGTTGTTCTTGCTGATTGGTGGATAAATTCATTCACCAATAAAAAAGTGCTGTCCAGAGTTCTGAACCGAAAAAAAGAAGCTTAGATGCCTTCTTTTTCAAATAAAGATTTCAAGAGAACGAAGAAAAATTGATAATAGGAGTAAATTAGAAAGTTGCTTAAAATTGCATGCTCTATCTGGATCACAAAAGAAAAAAATTATGTTCAGTGTCCCTTTAAATGTATTATTGCAAATCTGGTACCATGTAGTTCTTGAACCTACCTAGGCATGTACTTCAACAAACCAAGTAAATTTGATAAAAAAAGTAAACTGGGAACTTTTTTTTAAAGTTGTTAAAATGCTAGGTTTCATGCCCCTTCAATTTTATGTTCTTAAAAAAATAAGTTTAGTATCTCTTTATTTAGAATCATCTTGAATTTAAGACATTAAGACACATAAAGTTGTGTCAGATACTGTTTTTCTAATGGATTGGAACTGACGTGACCATAATGGTTTAACTCTTAAAGGGCCATAATACCCAAATGTTTAAACACTTGAAAGTGATGCAGTATTTCTGTAAAAAGCGGACTAGAAAATATCACCTGAACATCTCTATGTAAAAAAGAAAGATATTTTACCTCAAAAGTTTCTCAGTAGCTACATCCAATTATAAAGGACTTCTAAGCAGCAAATCAGTATGTCTGTCCCGGGACAGCCGAAGGATTGAGCCTTGTGCACACTCATGTTATTTCCCTATTCAGTGTAAGGAAGTTTACAATGAAATCTCATGAGAGTTAAGTAAAATCTCATGAGATCACAGTTAAAGAGTTCATGACCTCAGCACTGCTGATGCTGATTGGCTGCTGTTCATATCTTCATTTGTTTGTTTGTTTTTTTACCTGCAGCTGGGCTGCAGCTGAGTATAACTTTTTACACATAACTTACTCTGCTGAGCTGAGGAAATTGTGAGGTAAAATATCTTCCTTTTTTACATAGAGATGCTCAGGTGATATTTTCCTGTCAGCTTTTTACAGTTATACTGCATCAGTTTCAAGTGATTTAGCATATGAGTATTATGTCCCTTTAAGTATGCAGAGATTCACTTTATTTTAAAAAATATCAGCACAGTAATGGTAGACATACAATCAGTATACAAAGTGAAATTGTGTTAATTCTTTTGATAAATTAGATCTAGCCACAACATCAATATGACCACTTAGACCAAATAAAGAAGTTATGTTTAGTCCTTTTTTGTTTATTATGGGTAAACAATTTCCAAAAAAAAATTAAAAATCCCTGCATGTTGTGCCAATCCAATAGAGTGAGGCGGGATACTTCTAACAAATGCATAGTTCAGGGCTTTAGGAATCCTACGTTTATCGGCTGTTCTGAACATGCATTTGTCATAAGCCTACTCCATCAAAAAGGAATTATGAATTATGAGCACTTAGTAAATACAGTTTCTAAAGTATTTTATTTTGCAGCATTTGGTTCAAATTTCCTTAGGTGAGAAGTCATTTTCTCATTAGTTCAGTGAGCAGCAGCAATTAATTTTTAGCTACTAATTTCTTTTCATCTTGAGATGGATAGATTAAATTGCGCTTTTTTTTAATTACGTCTCAATATGGATATAAATACCTGTTCATCTCTAGTGATGACCTGTTTGTAATTACTTGTTGACTCATTTATTTCTACCTTGAGGTTCCGTTATTCTTTAACAAGCAAATTGAATTAAATCGTTCTAAGTTTATACATCTGCAGGCAGTAACCATTCAATAGCATTTTACAAAGAGAATTTGGACCCATTTAAATGATTTGCAATGAAATAAAGAATGGTTACAAATGCCCTCCAGAGTATTCGCTTTATAGGTCAGCAGTAGCTCATCTTGCCCAGCAGATAGGAGAGTTAAAAGTAGGACATACAGTGGGAATTGTATAAGTACATGCAAAGGGGCTTCTTATATACATTGTAGCTGGCAAATGCAAAGCTCCAATTAACTTGCTTGTTGCATATTTCCAATGCTGATAATTTGAAGGACTATTAAATATATTAGAAAAGCATAATCAACAAATGCATAATACAAATATAATTAAAAAACACTTTAAATTTCAAATGAACAGTAGATTTTTTTTTTTCTGACAAATTTCAAAGTAGTAGCTGGTGTCTCAGAAAAGTGTAATATTTTACTTTGCAGGGTTTAAAGTGAAGGTCAATTTTGACAAATTAGTGCCGGTTTTAACAAAGGCTCTTTTATTCATCAAAATTGACATTTCAAAAACTTACCTTTCTCCAACATTGGTGTGTCCGGTCCACGGCGTCATCCATAACTTGTGGGAATATTCTCTTCCCCAACAGGAAATGGCAAAGAGCACAGCAAAAGCTGTCCATATAGTCCCTCCCAGGCTCCGCCCCCCCCAGTCATTCTCTTTGCCGCTGAACAAGCAGCATCTCCACGGAGATGGTGAAGAGTATGTGGTGTTTAGTTGTAGTTTTTTATTCTACTATCAAGAGTTTGTTATTTTAAAATAGTGCTGGTATGTACTATTTACTCTGAAACAGAAAAAGATGAAGAGTTCTGTTTGTGAGAGGAGTATGATTTTAGCAGCAGTAACTAAAATTGTTTGCTGTTCCCACATAGGACTGTTGAGATGAGATAACTTCAGTTGGGGGGAACAGTTGGCAGACTTTTCTGCTTAAGGTATGACTAGCCATATTTCTAACAAGACTGTGTAATGCTGGAAGGCTGTCATTTTTCCCCTCATGGGGACCGGTAAGCCATTTTCTTAGTCTCAAACAGAATAAAGGGCTTAATATGGGCTATAAAGCTGGTAGACACTTTTATGGGCTAGATCGATTGCTTTATTTAGGCATTTTATACAGTTTGATGTTGAAATTCACACTTTATAACTTTGGGGAACGTTTTTCTACGTCAGGCACTGGTTTAGACACCTTCCCAGTCAGGAAGGGCCTTCTCTGTAGTAGGCAGAGCCTCATTTTTGCGCCATTACTGCACAGTTACATTTGAGAGCAGTACATGCAGCTGCATGTGTGTGGGTCTGGAATTACTTGAAAAGGTTCCTAGAAGGCTTCATTTGGTATCGTATAGTCCCCTGGGTTTGGTGAAGTCGCAGCAAAGGCTGGGGCTGGGACTGTAAGGGGGTTAAAACTGTAAACGGCTCCGGTTTCCACATTTTAAGGGTTAACAGTCTGAAATTTGGGGTGCAATGCTTTGAATGCTTTAAGACACTGTGGTGAAAATTTGGTTAAAATTGAACAATTCCTTCATAGTTTTTCACATATTCAGTAATAAAGTGTGCCCTGTTTAAAATTTAAAGAGACAGTAACGGTTTTGTTTTAAAACGTTTTTTGTACTTTATTGACAAGTTTAAGCCTGTTTAACATGTCTGTGCCTTCAGATAAACTATGTTCTGTATGTATGGAAGCCATCGTGTCTCCCCCTTCAAATATGTGTGATAATTGTGCCATAGCGTCCAAACAAAGTAAGGACAGTACTGCCACAGATAGTAAAGTTGCCCAAGATGATTCATCAGATGAAGGGAGTAGACATAGTTCTACATCATCTCCTTCTGTGTCTACACCAGTTTTGCCCACGCAGGAGACCCCTAGTACTTCTAGCGCACCAATGCTTGTTACTATGCAACAATTGACGACAGTAATAGATAACTCCTTAGCAAATATTTTATCCAAAATGCCTGCATTTCAGAGAAAGCGCGATTGCTCTGTTTTAAACACTGTAGAGCAGGAGGGCGCTGATGATAATTGCTCTGTCATACCCTCACACCAATCTGAAGTGGCCATGAGGGAGGTTTTGTCAGATGGGGAAATTTCTGATTCAGGTAGAATTTCTCAACAGGCAGAACCTGATGTTGTGACATTTAAATTTAAATTAGAGCATCTCCGCGCTCTACTTAAGGAGGTGCTATCTACTCTGGATGATTGTGACAACCTGGTCATTCCAGAAAAATTGTGCAAGATGGACAAGTTCCTAGAGGTCCCGGTGCACCCCGACGCTTTTCCAATACCCAAGCGGGTGGCGGACATAGTGAATAAGGAGTGGGAGAAGCCCGGCATACCTTTTGTCCCTCCTCCTATATTTAAGAAATTATTTCCTATGGTCGACCCCAGAAAGGACTTATGGCAAACAGTCCCTAAGGTCGAGGGGGCAGTTTCTACACTAGCCAAACGCACTACCATTCCTATCGAGGACAATTGTGCTTTCAAAGATCCTATGGATAAAAAATTGGAGGGTTTGCTTAAAAATATTTCTCCAACATAGGTGTGTCCGGTCCACGGCGTCATCCTTACTTGTGGGATATTCTCTTCCCCAACAGGAAATGGCAAAGAGCCCAGCAAAGCTGGTCACATGATCCCTCCTAGGCTCCGCCTACCCCAGTCATTCTCTTTGCCGTTGTACAGGCAACATCTCCACGGAGATGGCTTAGAGTTTTTTAGTGTTTAACTGTAGTTTTTATTATTCAATCAAGAGTTTGTTATTTTGAAATAGTGCTGGTATGTACTATTTACTCAGAAACAGAAAAGAGATGAAGATTTCTGTTTGTATGAGGAAAATGATTTTAGCAACCGTCACTAAAATCCATGGCTGTTCCACACAGGACTGTTGAGAGCAATTAACTTCAGTTGGGGGAACAGTGAGCAGTCTCTTGCTGCTTGAGGTATGACACATTCTAACAAGACGATGTAATGCTGGAAGCTGTCATTTTCCCTATGGGATCCGGTAAGCCATGTTTATTACGATCGTAAATAAGGGCTTCACAAGGGCTTATTAAGACTGTAGACTTTTTCTGGGCTAAATCGATTCATTATTAACACATATTTAGCCTTGAGGAATCATTTTATCTGGGTATTTTGATATAATAATATCGGCAGGCACTGTTTTAGACACCTTATTCTTTAGGGGCTTTCCCAAAGCATAGGCAGAGCCTCATTTTCGCGCCGGTGTTGCGCACTTGTTTTTGAGAGGCATGGCATGCAGTCGCATGTGAGAGGAGCTCTGATACTTAGAAAAGACTTTCTGAAGGCGTCATTTGGTATCGTATTCCCCTTTGGGCTTGGTTGGGTCTCAGCAAAGCAGATACCAGGGACTGTAAAGGGGTTAAAGTTCAAAACGGCTCCGGTTCCGTTATTTTAAGGGTTAAAGCTTCCAAATTTGGTGTGCAATACTTTTAAGGCTTTAAGACACTGTGGTGAAAATTTGGTGAATTTTGAACAATTCATTCATGTTTTTTCGCAAATGCAGTAATAAAGTGTGTTCAGTTTAAAATTTAAAGTGACAGTAACGGTTTTATTTTAAAACGTTTTTTGTACTTTGTTATCAAGTTTATGCCTGTTTAACATGTCTGAACTACCAGATAGACTGTGTTCTGAATGTGGGGAAGCCAGAATTCCCATTCATTTAAATAAATGTGATTTATGTGACAATGACAATGATGCCCAAGATGATTCCTCAAGTGAGGGGAGTAAGCATGGTACTGCATCATTCCCTCCTTCGTCTACACGAGTCTTGCCCACTCAGGAGGCCCCTAGTACATCTAGCGCGCCAATACTCCTTACTATGCAACAATTAACGGCTGTAATGGATAATTCTGTCAAAAACATTTTAGCCAAAATGAACACTTATCAGCGTAAGCGCGACTGCTCTGTTTTAGATACTGAAGAGCATGACGACGCTGATAATAATGTTTCTGAAGGGCCCCTAACCCAGTCTGATGGGGCCAGGGAGGTTTTGTCTGAGGGAGAAATTACTGATTCAGGGAACATTTCTCAACAAGCTGAACCTGATGTGATTACATTTAAATTTAAGTTGGAACATCTCCGCATTCTGCTTAAGGAGGTATTATCCACTCTGGATGATTGTGACAAGTTGGTCATCCCAGAGAAACTATGTAAAATGGACAAGTTCCTAGAGGTGCCGGGGCTCCCAGAAGCTTTTCCTATACCCAAGCGGGTGGCGGACATTGTTAATAAAGAATGGGAAAGGCCCGGTATTCCTTTCGTCCCTCCCCCCATATTTAAAAAATTGTTTCCTATGGTCGACCCCAGAAAGGACTTATGGCAGACAGTCCCCAAGGTCGAGGGAGCGGTTTCCACTTTAAACAATCGCACCACTATACCCATAGAGGATAGTTGTGCTTTCAAAGATCCTATGGATAAAAAATTAGAAGGTTTGCTTAAAAAGATGTTTGTTCAGCAGGGTTACCTTCTACAACCAATTTCATGCATTGTCCCTGTCGCTACAGCCGCATGTTTCTGGTTCGATGAGCTGATAAAGGCGGTCGATAGTGATTCTCCTCCTTATGAGGAGATTATGGACAGAATCAATGCTCTCAAATTGGCTAATTCTTTTACCCTAGACGCCACTTTGCAATTGGCTAGGTTAGCGGCTAAGAATTCTGGGTTTGCTATTGTGGCGCGCAGAGCGCTTTGGTTGAAATCTTGGTCGGCTGATGCGTCTTCCAAGAACAAGCTACTTAACATTCCTTTCAAGGGGAAAACGCTGTTTGGCCCTGACTTGAAAGAGATTATCTCTGATATCACTGGGGGTAAGGGCCACGCCCTTCCTCAGGATCGGCCTTTCAAGGCAAAAAATAAACCTAATTTTCGTCCCTTTCGTAGAAACGGACCAGCCCAAAGTGCTACGTCCTCTAAGCAAGAGGGTAATACTTCTCAAGCCAAGCCAGCTTGGAGACCAATGCAAGGCTGGAACAAGGGAAAGCAGGCCAAGAAACCTGCCACTGCTACCAAGACAGCATGAAATGTTGGCCCCCGATCCGGGACCGGATCTGGTGGGGGGCAGACTCTCTCTCTTCGCTCAGGCTTGGGCAAGAGATGTTCTGGATCCTTGGGCGCTAGAAATAGTCTCCCAAGGTTATCTTCTGGAATTCAAGGGACTTCCCCCAAGGGGGAGGTTCCACAGGTCTCAGTTGTCTTCAGACCACATAAAAAGACAGGCATTCTTACATTGTGTAGAAGACCTGTTAAAAATGGGAGTGATTCATCCTGTTCCATTAAGAGAACAAGGGATGGGGTTCTACTCCAATCTGTTCATAGTTCCCAAAAAAAGAGGGAAAGTTCAGACCAATCTTAGATCTCAAGATCTTAAACAAGTTTCTCAAGGTTCCATCGTTCAAGATGGAAACCATTCGAACTATTCTTCCCTCCATCCAGGAAGGTCAATTCATGACCACGGTGGATTTAAAGGATGCGTATCTACATATTCCTATCCACAAGGAACATCATCGGTTCCTAAGGTTCGCATTCCTGGACAAGCATTACCAGTTCGTGGCGCTTCCTTTCGGATTAGCCACTGCTCCAAGGATTTTCACAAAGGTACTAGGGTCCCTTCTAGCTGTGCTAAGACCAAGGGGCATTGCTGTAGTACCTTACTTGGACGACATTCTGATTCAAGCGTCGTCCCTTCCTCAAGCAAAGGCTCACACGGACATTGTCCTGGCCTTTCTCAGATCTCACGGATGGAAAGTGAACGTGGAAAAGAGTTCTCTATCTCCGTCAACAAGGGTTCCCTTCTTGGGAACAATAATAGACTCCTTAGAAATGAGGATATTTCTGACAGAGACCAGAAAAACAAAACTTCTAGACTCTTGTCGGATACTTCATTCCGTTCCTCTTCCTTCCATAGCTCAGTGCATGGAAGTGATCGGGTTGATGGTAGCGGCAATGGACATAGTTCCTTTTGCGCGCATTCATCTAAGACCATTACAACTGTGCATGCTCAGTCAGTGGAATGGGGATTATACAGACTTGTCTCCGAAGATACAAGTAAATCAGAGGACCAGAGACTCACTCCGTTGGTGGCTGTCCCTGGACAACCTGTCACAAGGGATGACATTCCGCAGACCAGAGTGGGTCATTGTCACGACCGACGCCAGTCTGATGGGCTGGGGCGCGGTCTGGGGATCCCTGAAAGCTCAGGGTCTTTGGTCTCGGGAAGAATCTCTTCTACCGATAAATATTCTGGAACTGAGAGCGATATTCAATGCTCTCAAGGCTTGGCCTCAGCTAGCGAGGGCCAAGTTCATACGGTTTCAATCAGACAACATGACAACTGTTGCGTACATCAACCATCAGGGGGGAACAAGGAGTTCCCTAGCGATGGAAGAAGTGACCAAAATCATTCTATGGGCGTAGTCTCACTCCTGCCACCTGTCTGCTATCCACATTCCAGGAGTGTAAAATTGGGAAGCGGATTTTCTGAGTCGTCAGACATTGCATCCGGGGGAGTGGGAACTCCATCCGGAAATCTTTGCCCAAGTCACTCAGCTGTGGGGCATTCCAGACATGGATCTGATGGCCTCTCGTCAGAACTTCAAAGTTCCTTGCTACGGGTCCAGATCCAGGGATCCCAAGGCGGCTCTAGTGGATGCACTAGTAGCACCTTGGACCTTCAAACTAGCTTATGTGTTCCCGCCGTTTCCTCTCATCCCCAGGCTGGTAGCCAGGATCAATCAGGAGAGGGCGTCGGTGATCTTGATAGCTCCTGCGTGGCCACGCAGGACTTGGTATGCAGATCTGGTGAATATGTCATCGGCTCCACCTTGGAAGCTACCTTTGAGACGAGACCTTCTTGTTCAGGGTCCGTTCGAACATCCGAATCTGGTTTCACTCCAGCTGACTGCTTGGAGATTGAACGCTTGATCTTATCGAAGCGAGGGTTCTCAGATTCTGTTATCGATACTCTTGTTCAGGCCAGAAAGCCTGTAACTAGAAAGATTTACCACAAAATTTGGAAAAAATATATCTGTTGGTGTGAATCTAAAGGATTCCCTTGGGACAAGGTTAAGATTCCTAAGATTCTATCCTTCCTTCAAGAAGGATTGGAAAAAGGATTATCTGCAAGTTCCCTGAAGGGACAGATTTCTGCCTTGTCTGTGTTACTTCACAAAAAGCTGGCAGCTGTGCCAGATGTTCAAGCCTTTGTTCAGGCTCTGGTTAGAATTAAGCCTGTTTACAAACCTTTGACTCCTCCTTGGAGTCTCAATTTAGTTCTTTCAGTTCTTCAGGGGGTTCCGTTTGAACCCTTACATTCCGTTGATATTAAGTTATTATCTTGGAAAGTTTTGTTTTTAGTTGCAATTTCTTCTGCTAGAAGAGTTTCAGAATTATCTGCTCTGCAGTGTTCTCCTCCTTATCTGGTGTTCCATGCAGATAAGGTGGTTTTACGTACTAAACCTGGTTTTCTTCCAAAAGTTGTTTCTAACAAAAACATTAACCAGGAGATTATCGTACCTTCTCTGTGTCCGAAACCAGTTTCAAAGAAGGAACGTTTGTTGCACAATTTGGATGTTGTTCGCGCTCTAAAATTCTATTTAGATGCTACAAAGGATTTTAGACAAACATCTTCCTTGTTTGTTGTTTATTCCGGTAAAAGGAGAGGTCAAAAAGCAACTTCTACCTCTCTTTCTTTTTGGATTAAAAGCATCATCAGATTGGCTTACGAGACTGCCAGACGGCAGCCTCCCGAAAGAATCACAGCTCATTCCACTAGGGCTGTGGCTTCCACATGGGCCTTCAAGAACGAGGCTTCTGTTGATCAGATATGTAGGGCAGCGACTTGGTCTTCACTGCACACTTTTACCAAATTTTACAAGTTTGATACTTTTGCTTCTTCTGAGGCTATTTTTGGGAGAAAGGTTTTGCAAACCGTGGTGCCTTCCATTTAGGTGACCTGATTTGCTCCCTCCCTTCATCCGTGTCCTAAAGCTTTGGTATTGGTTCCCACAAGTAAGGATGACGCCGTGGACCGGACACACCTATGTTGGAGAAAACAGAATTTATGTTTACCTGATAAATTACTTTCTCCAACGGTGTGTCCGGTCCACGGCCCGCCCTGGTTTTTTTAATCAGGTCTGATAATTTATTTTCTTTAACTACAGTCACCACGGTACCATATGGTTTCTCCTATGCAAATATTCCTCCTTAACGTCGGTCGAATGACTGGGGTAGGCGGAGCCTAGGAGGGATCATGTGACCAGCTTTGCTGGGCTCTTTGCCATTTCCTGTTGGGGAAGAGAATATCCCACAAGTAAGGATGACGCCGTGGACCGGACACACCGTTGGAGAAAGTAATTTATCAGGTAAACATAAATTCTGTTTTTTGTACAGCAAGGTTACCTCCTGCAACCTATTTTGTGTATTATTCCTGTCACTACAGCAGCATGGTTCTGGTTCGAGGAACTAGAAAAGTCGCTCAGTAGAGAGACTCCGTATGAGGAGGTTATGGACAGAATTCACGCACTTAAGTTAGCTAATTCCTTTATTTTAGATGCCGCTTTGCAGTTAGCTAGATTAGCGGTGAAAAATTCAGGGTTTGCAATTGTGGCGCGCAGAGCGCTCTGGCTAAAGTCTTGGTCAGCGGATGTATCTTCCAAGACAAAATTGCTTAATATCCCTTTCAAAGGAAAAACCCTATTTGGGCCAGAATTGAAAGAGATTATCTCAGACATCACTGGAGGTAAGGGCCATGCCTTCCCACAAGATAGGCCTTTCAAGGCCAAGAATAAGTCTAATTTTCGTTCCTTTCGCAATTTCAGGAACGGACCGGCCTCCAACTCTGCAGCCTCTAGACAAGAGGGTATTGCTTCGCAGACCAAACCAGCTTGGAAACCGATGCAAGGCTGGAACAAGGGTAAACAGGCCAAGAAGCCTGCTGCTGCTACCAAAACAGCATGAAGGAGTAGCCCCCGATCCGGGACCGGATCTAGTAGGGGGCAGACTCTCTCTCTTCGCTCAGGCTTGGGCAAGAGATGTTCAGGATCCCTGGGCACTAGAAATAGTTTCTCAGGGTTATCTTCTGGAATTCAAGGAACTACCCCCAAGGGGAAGGTTCCACATGTCTCACTTATCTTCAAACCAAATAAAGAAGACAGGCATTCTTACATTTTATAGAAGACCTGTTAAAAATGGGAGTGATACACCCAGTTCCAACTGTGGAACAAGGACTGGGGTTTTACTCAAATCTGTTTGTAGTTCCCAAAAAAGAGGGAACCTTCAGACCAATTCTGGATTTAAAGATTCTAAACAAATTTCTCAGAGTGCCATCGTTCAAAATGGAAACTATTCAAACGATTTTACCTACAATCCAGGAGGGTCAATTTATGACTACCGTGGATCTAAAGGATGCGTATCTACATATTCCTATCCACAAAGATCATCATCAGTTCCTAAGGTTCGCCTTTCTGGACAAACATTACCAGTTTGTGGCTCTCCCATTCGGGCTAGCCACTGCTCCAAGGATTTTCACAAAGGTACTCGGGTCCCTTCTAGCGGTTCTAAGACCAAGGGGCATTGCAGTGGCACCTTACTTGGACGACATTCTGATACAAGCGTCGTCTCTTTCAAAGGCAAAGGCTCACACAGACATCGTTCTGGCCTTTCTCAGATCTCACGGGTGGAAGGTGAACATAGAAAAAAGTTCCCTGTCTCCGTCGACAAGAGTTCCTTTCTTGGGGACAATAATAGATTCTTTAGAAATGAAGATTTTCCTGACAGATGTCAGAAAGTCAAAGCTTCTAAACGCTTGTCAAGTTCTTCACTCTGTTCTACGACCTTCCATAGCTCAGTGCATCGAAGTAGTAGGGTTGATGGTTGCAGCAATGGACATAGTTCCTTTTGCGCAAATTCATCTAAGACAATTACAACTGTGCATGCTGAAACAGTGGAATGGGGACTATACAGACTTGTCTCCAGTGATTCAAGTAGATCAGAAGACCAGAGACTCACTCCGTTGGTGGCTGACACAGGATCACCTGTCCCAGGGAATGAGCTTCCGCAGACCAGAGTGGGTCATCGTCACGACCGACGCCAGTCTAGTGGGCTGGGGCGCGGTCTGGGACTCCCTGAAAGCTCAGGGTCTATGGTCTCGGGAAGAGTCTCTTCTCCCGATAAACATTCTGGAACTGAGAGCGATATTCAATACTCTCAGGGCTTGGCCTCAACTAGCAAAGGCCAGATTCATAAGATTCCAATCAGACAACATGACGACTGTTGCTTACATCAATCATCAGGGGGGGGAACAAGGAGTTCCCTGGCGATGAGAGAAGTGACCAAAATCATAAAATGGGCGGAGGATCACTCCTGCCACCTATCTGCGATCCACATCCCAGGAGTGGAAAACTGGGAGGCGGATTATCTGAGTCGTCAGACATTCCATCCGGGGGAGTGGGAACTCCACCCGGAGATATTTGCCCAGTTGACCCAATTATGGGGCATTCCAGACATGGATCTGATGGCGTCTCGTCAGAACTTCAAGGTTCCTTGCTACGGGTCCAGATCCAGGGATCCCAAGGCGACTCTAGTGGATGCATTAGTGGCGCCTTGGGCCTTCAACCTAGCTTATGCATTTCCATTGTTCCCTCTCATTCCCAGGCTGGTAGTCAGGATCAAACAGGAGAGGGCCTCTGTGATTTTGATAGCTCCTGCGTGGCCACGCAGGACTTGGTATGCAGACCTGGTGAATATGTCATCGGCTCCACCATGGAAGCTACCTTTGAGACAGGATCTTCTAGTACAAGGTCCATTCGAACATCCAATTCTAGTTTCTCTCCAGCTGACGGCTTGGAAATTGAACGCTTGATTTTATCTAAGCGTGGGTTTTCGGATTCTGTGATAGATACTCTGGTACAAGCCAGAAAACCTGTAGCTAGAAAAATTTACCATAAAATATGGAAAAGATATATCTGTTGGTGTGAATCCAAGGGATTCTCATGGAGTAAGATTAAAATTCCTAGGATCCTTTCCTTTCTCCAAGAAGGTTTGGATAAGGGATTATCAGCGAGTTCTCTAAAAGGACAGATTTCTGCTTTATCTGTCTTGTTACACAAACGACTGGCAGCTGTGCCAGATGTTCAAGCTTTTGTTCAGGCTTTGGTCAGGATCAAGCCTGTTTACAGACCTTTGACTCCTCCCTGGAGTCTAAATTTAGTTCTTTCAGTTCTTCAAGGGGTTCCGTTTGAACCTCTACATTCCATAGATATCAAGCTGTTATCTTGGAAAGTTCTGTTTTTGGTTGCTATTTCTTCTGCTAGAAGAGTTTCTGAATTATCTGCTCTGCAGTGTAATCCGCCCTATCTGGTGTTTCATTCAGATAAGGTTGTTTTGCGTACTAAACCTGGTTTCCTTCCAAAGGTTGTTTCCAACAAGAATATTAACCAGGAAATAGTTGTGCCTTCTTTGTGTCCGAATCCAGTTTCAAAGAAGGAACGTTTGTTACATAATTTAGATGTAGTCCGTGCTTTAAAGTTCTATCTAGAAGCAACAAAGGATTTCAGACAAACGTCTTCTCTGTTTGTCGTTTATTCTGGCAAGAGGAGAGGTCAAAAAGCTACTGCTACCTCTCTTTCCTTTTGGCTGAAAAGCATCATCCGATTGGCTTACGAGACTGCCGGACGGCAGCCTCCCGAACGAATCACAGCTCACTCTACTAGGGCTGTGGCTTCCTCATGGGCCTTTAAGAACGAGACTTCTGTTGATCAGATATGTAAGGCAGCGACTTGGTCTTCTCTGCACACTTTTGCCAAATTCTACAAATTTGATACTTTTGCTTCTTCGGAGAAAGGTTTTGCAAGCCGTGGTGCCTTCTGTTTAGGTAACCTGATTGGCTCCCTCCCTTCATCCGTGTCCTAAAGCTTTGGTATTGGTTCCCACAAGTTATGGATGACGCCGTGGACCGGACACACCAATGTTGGAGAAAACAGAACTTATGCTTACCTGATAAATTACTTTCTCCAACGGTGTGTCCGGTCCACGGCCCGCCCTGGTTTTTTAATCAGGTTTGATAAATTTCTTTCTTTAACTACAGTCACCACGGCACCCTATAGTTTCTCCTTTTTTTCTCCTGTCCGTCGGTCGAATGACTGGGGGGGGGCGGAGCCTGGGAGGGACTATATGGACAGCTTTTGCTGTGCTCTTTGCAATTTCCTGTTGAAGAAGAGAATATTCCCACAAGTTATGGATGACGCCGTGGACCGGACACACCGTTGGAGAAAGTAATTTATCAGGTAAGCATAAATTCTGTTTTTAATCCTGAAAGCTGCTCCATTGATTCCCCCGGCCGTCGGAAGCCTCTGCTTATGTCAGAAATGACGAATCCGGCTTTCTCCAATCACGGCGTTCCCCCCGGGGGAATCATGGCCTGAGGGAACGCCGTGATTGGATGAAGCCGCATTCGTCATTTTGGACCCGCGAAGAGGACTTGCGGAGGAAGCGTTGCAGTGGCTCTCAGGATTAAAAGGTACAATTTTGATGAATTAAAGTGCCCTTGTTTTTAATAGGATTAATAAAAAACATGCATTCATTTGTCAAAATTGACTTTCACTTTAAACACATAGTTTTGTGCAGGCCACAGGTCAATAATTACATGCTATAAAACATTGGAAATGCTTATTTTTGAAAATCCAGAGAAATAACACTATTGTAAAAGTTTGTGTCCTATTATAAATACAAGGGATCTGAAAGTCAAAAGTCCCTAGCCGGTGTGCAATGTGTTTTAACAATAAAAATATGCATAAACATATTGTGACCGTGGGGTTTGGTGCCACAACTACAAAATCATACATGCGTACCCATTGCATTGCTGAATGGTTGCTGTGCCCATATTCTTGGAGACTATAGAGGTTACATTAAGAATGTTACTTTTAGTGACAGCTTCATTACACAAACTGCAGAAGGTGATTGGTCAAAAAAAATAAACTGCTCTCATGATATAGTGCATTTATTGTAACTTGCGTCCCTTTAAACCAAGGGTTAAAGGGAAACTGAACCCAAATTTGTTCTTTCATGATTCAGATAGATGCATGCAATTTTAAGAAACTTTTTTTTCTAAATGCAGCCACCAATCAAGCGCTACCCAGGTGCTGAACCAAAGATGGGCTGGCTTACTAGCTTACATTCCTGCTTTTTCAAATAAAGATACCAAGAGAACGAAAAAAATATTGGTAATAGGAGTAAATTAGAAAGTTGCTTAAAATTGCATGCTCTGTCTGAATCATGAAAGAAAAAAATTTGGGTTCAGTGACCCTTTAACAAATGTGTACATATGAGCTGCCCTACGTTTTAAGGAACTAACCACATATTCACCTAGATTACAAGTTTTGCACTAAACCGGGTGCGTAAAGAACGCAAAAAAATTAGTTAACACACTTTCCATTACAAGTTAATGAAAAACCTCCTTGTGCTGTGCATTATAGTGTGATAAGCTCCATACCGCACAAAAGCCAAGGCCTGAGTTTACGTGCTCATGCACTTTTTCCCCCATCCCCATCAATGGGGAGAAAGTGTTAACAAAAAACTAACACCTGCGATCACCGTAACGCAACCCCATTAATGTGTATGGGGAAAAGAAAGTTAATAATACTCTAACAGAAACCCCTAGTCTAAACACCCCTAATTCGCCGCTCCCGACGTCGCTGACACTAAATAAAATGATTAATCCGTAAACCGCCGTCACCGACACTAATGTAAAATGATTAAGCCCTAAACCGCCGCCCCTGACATCTCCCACACTAAATAAAATGATTAACCCCTAAACCGCCGGCCCCCCACATCGGTACTAATAAACTAAACCTATTAACCCCTAAACCGCCGACAACCCACATCAGTACTAATAAACTAAACCTATTAACCCCTAAACCGCCCCCACATCAGTACTAATAAACTAAACATCTTAACCCCTAAACCGCCAGCCCCCCACATCACAACACACTAAATTAAACTATTAACCCCTAAACCTAAACTTTCAATATAACTGTCTTTAAATAAATAAAAACTTACCTGTAAAATAAAAAAATCAAAAAACTAATTTTAAACTATAAATTAAACTAACATTACTATTTTAAATAAATGAAAGAAAATGAAACGTTGCGTTTACAGGCTAAATCGCTTGTGGTATAGCTATACCGCCGTGACTTGCAATAAGATAGACCTGCCATTCCACGCGCAATGGCCAATTTTTCAGCGGTATAGCCGTACCGCACCATAACGCAAAACTTGTAATCTAGCTGATTGTTAGGAGTCAGTGGAGATGTATGTAGAGTCTGAGTTATAGGGACTTGAAAGTCAAAAAAGGCTAACTGAATAGATACGTGAACCAATGACAAGAGGCATATGTGTGTAGCCAGCAATCCGCAGCTAGCTCACACTAGTGCATTGCTACTCCTGACCCTACCTACGTATGATTTTCAACAAAGGATACCAAGAGAATGAAGTCAATTTGAGAATTGAAAACAATTGAAAAGTCTCTTAAAATGAAGGTTTAATTGTGACTTTTATGTTTCTTTAAGGAGGTAAAGACTGTAATATTAATTTAATTTGGATATGAATAGGATTTAATACCAAACATTTTTAATTTTACACCGTGAATTCATATTACCTTTTTAATGACACTTTCATGTTTGTATTTTAAATGTTAAGATGTGACTAGTTCTTGAATGTAGTAAACATTACACCTACAATTACATTTAAGCAGGAATTTGGTTCTGAGGGGTAGATTTATTAAGTAGCAGATGCTGAAATCTTCCCCCGAAGTTTCTGGATCGCCGGAAACTTAAAGGAACAGTAAAGGTTCAGAATAATGTTATATAATTCTGCACACAGTGCAGAATTATATAACATTATTTAAGCGGTAACTTCAAATATGTAAAAGTATTTTCAGAATTTTCAGTGAACGTTGGACTCCGCTCCAGGATCTACTGAGCGGGTCTTGAATATCAAAAGCGCTTCACAGGCTTGCTGGTTAGTGACAGCACGCACGGTCGCGCTATTGGAATAAATGTATCTCGCTCCCGCTACTAGACCAGAGCGGGAGCGAGCTACATTTATTCCAATATAACATTATTCTGAACTTTTACTGTCCCTTTAAGTAAAGAAGCAGCAGTCGTAAGACCGCTGCTCCTTAACTCATCTGCCACCTTTGAGGTGGCGGACAGCAATTATCCCGATCAGATACGATCAGGATGATTGACAACCCCTGCTAGCGTTGTCAATGACGCCCCCTGCGTTGTGCAGGGGGCGGCATTGCACAAGCATTTCACCTGAAATGCTTGTGCAATGTTAAATGCCGACAGCGTATGCTGTCAGCATTTAGTGATGTCAGGCGGACGTGATTCACCACAGTGTATCATGTCCGCCCGCCACTTGATAATTCGGCCCCTGAGTAGTTAAATTATTGAATAAAGATGAAAAATAATCCAGGCGTCCTTGTAAAGGTAAAAATCCAAAACTTTATTATCAGCAAATCATCATCAGAGTTAAAAGACCCTGTGCAGCAGAGCCTCTGGTTAAAAACAATTCGGCAAGCACAGCCTAACATGTTTCGGCCAGCCTGGCCGTAATCATAGACATATCTCCATTTCTTTCGCCGGAGCGTCCGGTGACGTCACTTTCCAAGGACGGAGAGAGGGGATCTGAATTGCGGTGCACCCGGAAGTCATGTGATAGCGTCTGTCTGCATTTCCGCTGCTGTGGAGTGGAGGGCTAGAGACACATACCTGAAAAGCTAAGCTGTCCGCTAAGAGGAAGGACCGGCGAATTGTACCAAAGGAACAGGACCACTACATCCAGGGTAGATGAATATTGCCCCGAAGAGTGAGTAGATGGTCAAATCTGTTTATATTGTTCACGCTTCCTGTATGTTGCTGCCTTCATGTTGCCTGCTATCTATCGCTTGTGAGCTATCTCACTTTGACTGTGCACCATATACAATCAGTTTGTTTGCTTTACCCCTCATCTGGTTGCAGGCTGTTTGAAGCCTTATAGGAGAACTGATTACAGCACTTGGGAACTGTTTTTTTCTGTAGTTAAATGATTGTTTGTTTATTTAGTTATGTATTTATTTATTTTTAACTACCAAATACAGTCAAAATGTATTGCACAGATTCTAGTCTCCTACTATTCCATCTTGCAGATTATTTACAGTTAATTTAACCAGGTTGTATATTATTTATATTACTCTTTACTAGGCAATATGTAACTATGGTTACAATTTTCTGCATACTTTCACAATGACAGGTGTTAAAATGTATGCCGGAATTCATATTCTTTAAATGCCTTATTTTTTTTCAGATACAAAAGATCAGATTCTATAAATTGATTTTATGAATGAGGAATTACGTTTTCTTGGGGTCATTTGCTATGCTCGTACTTGCACCTATGCATTCCTATTTTCCCAAGAGCGCTAAAAATCAATACATTCTTAATGAATTAATTAAGACCCAAAGGCTAGTTTAGATTTGGCATTAATATGTTCTACAGTGAGTAGGCATCACGGATGGTTATATATTTGTCAGCTTAGCCAGGGTTGTCATATTGGCTGTCTGCTAGCTCCGTTTCCATTTAGACATATACAATTTTAGCAGGTCAGTGACCCCTATATAGGCCATACATTACGCCTACAATAAATAAATAAGACAATTTACAACAATAATGGGTGTAAAGGCCGCAGCCCGCATTTATTAAATAATTTATTAATTAACAATTTTCCAAAACAACAATTAAAAACATAAACTCCTTTAACTTTTAAAACACAAAAGGTGCCATAGCACCGAGATGTACCTTCCCCCCGGTTTACAACCAGATACATCCCCCAAAACTCTCCCGCCTCTTTAGGGAGGTACCAACTTATTTAACCTCCAGATCTAAAACACCCCGCCACCAGAAGAATACAAAGCCTCCTGCGACAACCTCAAACAAACAGGGAGGGAGGGCGGGAACTTTTTCCTTGCGCTTGTATAAGCTAAAGAGGACGGTTGATACGCGCCCAAATTTGAAATGCTGAAGTCAGGCTCCGCCCACTATGACCGGACGGCTCCATTGCCAGAATAGGGGTCACATTCCCCTCCGTCAATTATAATTCCTCCAGGGAGTCATGACCCCTATATAGGCCATACATTACGCCTACAATAAATAAATAAGACAATTTACAACAATAATGGGTGTAAAGGCCGCAGCCCGCATTTATTAAATAATTTATTAATTAACAATTTTCCAAAACAACAATTAAAAACATAAACTCCTTTAACTTTTAAAACACAAAAGGTGCCATAGCACCGAGATGTACCTTCCCCCCGGTTTACAACCAGATACATCCCCCAAAACTCTCCCGCCTCTTTAGGGAGGTACCAACTTATTTAACCTCCAGATCTAAAACACCCCGCCAAAGCACGCCAAAGCGTGCCTACCCCACCCGGGCTAAGGCCTTTAACACAGCTTCTTTGATGTTAAAATTAAAAAGATGCAAACCTACTTCATTTAAATGTACACCATCTTTCAAAAAGAAACAACGCCCAGTCTCGCCCTCAAACTCTACATGGCGAATGCCAAACCCCCCAATCCTGCAAACAAAACTACTAACAGATCTATTTACCTTTTTTTTAGAGGCCTCCAGCTTTCTCACATCCCATGCTGCCCTCCAAACAGACCTGGGTTCAATATCAGACCACACTAACACCATGTCAGGGAACAATTCCTGCAACCTAACCAAATCCCACTTAATTTTGTCCAACAAATCCTTCTGAGAAATAAAACCCAAGTCATTTCCTCCTGCATGTATAATTAGAATCGCTGGAGGCCGAAACAACCTAGCATAACCCACCACCTTACCAAGTAATTGATCCCACCTCAACCCTCTGGTACCAAACCACCTCAACCTCACTGTCTCCTCATTAAGCTTCAGCTGAATGCCCTGCTCTGTACATGCTGCTGCCTTCCGGGCCCAATAAATGTAGGAATGCCCAACAATCCAACAATGTACTGGTCCTGTCAAAACAAAAACAAAACCTAAACTCTCATATCAAGCCTAACATAAGATTTAAAACATCCAGACTTCCAGCCACCAATCCTCTTAATCACATTCTCACTCAAACCCAAATTGGCCGCCTCCGTCGCTGCCCCTATCCGAAACGAGTGAGTACCAAATTCCTTTGCCGCATAACCAAGCTTCGACAAAACCTTTCTAAACACCGACAGGAATTGGAAACGCGAAAGACTGGACCCGTCCTGATGTACAAACAAAGGTAAGAAACCCACTGGACGCACCCCCAAAAATGCTTTCAATACCGCCACCGGACAACAACTCCCTTTAGTTTCTTTAATCTGGATCCACCTTCCCAACCCCTTTTGATCCGTTTTTGATTTCTTCAACCAAACCCATAACACATTATCTTTGATAGAAACATCACGGGCCCACAGACCCCCAGAATCCTGTCTATTAGCACCAACAATTTCAGATATACGAAAGGCACCAAAAAAGGCCAACACAAAAGCAGCTTGAAATAAAAGAAATTCATATTCAGATGTACAAACAGCATTTAAGGAACCCAATAACTGTTTCAACGTCTCGAAAACCACCGGACGCCTTTTGTCGTTACAAACATGACCTTTACATAAGCCCCTTACTGCTAATCTAATTACAAACAGTTTTGTCAAATCCTGATAACCTAATAACTTAAAAAGAAAACCCATTGCTGCAATGGATTTATGAACTTTTGACTTTGACCAACCCAATTCGCCCCATTTCAAGACCCATGCTAAAAGTCCATGACTCCACTCCTCATTGGCAAAAAACAAACCATTCGCTGACACAAATTTAAACCATTGCTTCCAAACAGTTACATAAGCCAACCAAGTACCTTGAGCTAAAGCTCCCTTAGCGACCCGAATTAAATCCAGCATCTCAGATCCCATAGCTCTGTCGGACATCCAACACCCTCCTTCTCTGCATCCGGAGCCACTTTCCAGAACCTTTCCCACTGAAAGCGAGAAAGAGAATCAGCAATGACATTTTGACAACCTGGAACATGTACAGCACGGAATAAAACATTCAATTGCATACAATCCAGAACAAACAACCTCAGAAGACGCACCACTGGTAGCGAGCTAGATGTGAGTCTGTTAATTGCGAACACAACCCCCAAGTTATCCGTGTGAAATATCACCTTTTTGTCCCTAAAAACATCATTCCAAATTTTTAACGCTACTACCAACGGGAATAACTCCAGAAAAACCAAATTCTTATTGAGACCCGCCTGCTTCCATTCCACCGGCCATAACTCCGCAGACCAACGCCCGTGCAAATATGCACCGTAACCCACCGAACCAGAGGCATCAGTATACAAATGAATATCCTCATTCGAAACTGCTACACCTTGAACCATCGCACATCCATTAAAATCTTCTAGAAAAATCAGCCAGATTTTTAAATCCTCTTTTAGTTCCTTACCCAACCGAATCCAATGAGAGGGGTTCTTTACACCTGCCGTTGCTAAAGATAATCTCCTACAGAAAACTCTCCCAACCGGGATAATTCTGCAGGCAAAATTAAGCTTACCAACTAACGACTGAATTTCTTTAAGCCTAAGCTTCTTTCTCTTCAAACAAGCATCAATACAACTCCTCAAGTCCAAAACTTTTTCTAAAGGCAAACGGCATTCCATTTTCCCTGAATCAATTTCAATGCCCAAGAAACTCAAAACTGTTTGAGGACCTTCCGTCTTCTCGTGGGCTACTGGAATGCCGAAATCTGCTGCCACCGCAAAGAAATGTTCCATAAGCTGAGCACAAACCATTTCACCCGCCCTACCAACAAAAAGGAAATCGTCAAGATAATGCACTAAAGATTTCGATCCAGATACCTGTCTAACCACCCATTCCACAAAAGTGCTGAATTTTTCAAAATACGCACATGATATGGAACAACCCATTGGTAGACACAAGTCCACGTAAAAGGACCCTTCAAAATAACAGCCTAACAAGTGATGACAAACCGGATGTACAGGTAAAAGCCGAAAGGCTGCCTCCACGTCCACTTTCCCCAACAAAGCACCCACACCCGCCGCTGTCACCAGCTTAACAGCCTGATCAAATGAAGCGTACCTCACTGCAGCAACATCAGGATCTATACCGTCATTAACTGACGAGCCTTTTGGAAAAGACAGATGGTGAATTAAACGAAATTGTCCAGCCACTTTTTTGGGAACCACCCCTAACGGAGACACCCTCAAATTCCTAAATGGTGGGTGACTGAATGGTCCTGCCATCCTACCTAATGCCACTTCCTTATTCAATTTACCTCTCACAACCTCTGGAAATTCCTTAGCAGACTTTAGATTCCCCGAAATTTGACAAACCCCCCCTTCCTCAAACGGGATCCAAAAACCAGAACTAAAACCTGATAACAACAACTCAGCATCACCCGCTTTTCCCTTCACCTTAGCGAATTGTTCTAACCAAGGCACCATCCTTCTTACCTTCACTGGGGTCTTGGCCCTTAGGAGCAACCTCTCCTGCCTTACCACCGCCGCCTTTTTTGAAACATCTGAACCCAGGGTGGGTTCCTTCACAACCGGAACAAGCGTGTTTGTATTTACATCCACTACCGAATTTACACAAGCCTTCATTGTACTGGAAGCACAACCCTTTTCTAATGGCCACTGCCGCGCCTCCCCCTGAAACTCCCCCAGCTGAGCTGACACCCCCTGTACTTCCTGCCCCGATACCACGAAAGGACCCACGCATTGGAGTCATCAACTCCAACCAGATCCCCATATCCCTGTCATCCCAACTCATCTCCGGCCTTACTGCCAAACGCTGACGAAATTGTTCGTCATAACGCCACCACGCTAATCCCCCATATGTGCGACATGCCGCCGAGATTTCATCGTAATAGCAAAAAAGGGGGGAACACTGATCTGGGAACTTCTCACCAATCACCGAGGCCAGAATACAAAAGGCCCTTGACCAATTAGAAAGAGTTTTAGGTAACTTACGATAACGTTTTTTGCGTTCATCCTCTTCTTTCTTCTCTTTATCCTTCGTCTCTTCTTTAATCTCCATCATCTGTTCCAAGGGTAACAGTGAAAAGAGCTCCAAAAATTCCCGCTTCCAAATTTTTTCTTTTATTTCTTGAGTCAAATGAATCCCGAGTGGTCCAATAGAGCATAAGCATGGTCTTCTCATCGCGCACTCTGGAACTTTCACAATGTCCCCCGACGAAACGACGTCTTTTTTCTGCCCCTGAGTCCCCCCAACTACCAGACCGCTGTCTCCCGAAACCGTAGCCACACCTGTTGCGGAGACGACGCTACCTGACCCTGTAGCTGCTCCCGACACAGGAGTCCCAACACCCGAAACCCCACTCCAAGCCGACGCTACATTCTCCCTCTGACCTTCTGATTGCCTTTCAATTTTTTCTAATAATTCCTTTAAGCCGCTCACCAGCATCTGTTGCATACTAACTAACATGCTCACTACCATCCGCTACCACCATTCTTGCAGCACCCTCACCTGTGTTCCTGGGTGCCGTGTTTGGATGTACTGCTCCGGCATCCCTCGTCTGCTCTGCTACCACTGCAACCTGCTGGGGCCTAGATTCCCTCTCACGGGGTCTATAAGCCCTCCGTCTGGGTGAAGAAGACCTGGACCTTCTCCTCCTTCCACTCCTCACTGCTGCTCTTTCCAACCTTCCCCATGTGGGCGACCTCCTTTCCTGACGATGACGGGATCTCTCTCTAGGCGACCGGGATTTTTCCCGACGCCGTTCGTCACCAGACCTTCTGCGACTATGGCACTCACGGGCATCCACAACCCGCGGCCGTATCTGTGGAGAGGAGACAGTGAAAGGCCTAACATGATAACCTTCCTTACTGATACTACCACTCCCTACCCTAGACCTAACTCTAGAATCTCCAACCTCCTCCTGCCCCATGAAACCAGGCGATAAGGCCCTTATTAACTGTTCTAAAGTGGCCAGGTCCCCTACCTGCCGTTGTCCCACTGGTCCAGCTGAAGATCCCTCCCCAGGATCCTCCATATCCAAGTCACTGTAGGTATAATCAAAGCACAATGCATCACCCTCCACGTCCTGCCCTGCCGGAGCAACAGAAATATCTGTCCCGCCGCCCACATGGGCCCTTTTTTCTTTCTGCCCTAAACCTGTCGGAGATAAATGTAATACATTAATTCCCTCTCTTTCAGACCCCCCTCCAACTATTCCTAATTGCCTTCCCACTCTCATTCTACCCTTACCTTTACCTTTTGAGGCCACCCCTTTTCCCCTATGGCTTATACTGTCAGACTGACCTACGCATTCTTTCCTTAACTCACAGCCCTCTTCAACCTGATATTTCTTAACCCTACTACCTCTAACTGATTTCCTCACACACTTTGACCCTCTCCTGGGAACTGCACATATAGCCTGACTCTCAATATCACCCCTTATGCCCTCCTCAACAAATCTAGACCCTTCCATTTGAAAATTAGCTGCAACCCTAATTTCTTCTCCCCTCACCCTCAATTCTGTGCCTTCACACTCCCCTTCCAACAGCTCCAGAGATGGAGAGGCAACAGGATTTAACTCCTTTGCCGTAACCAGTTCCCTCAAATCTTGAGATGCCAAAATGCCCCTATCCTCTGGCAGCGCCATGCTCCTACTTGCAACATCTCCCCGACATGCCGGCAATCTTTCCCCAAATTGATCAAGGCCCAGCCCACACAATACACTTTCCTTACCTGCCGTGAGTCCGGTCCTGTTAGTCGCCTCAGCCGTCTGTTCCTTTTCCAATGCCTTCTGTCCTTTAGCCTTACCAACGCTCCTCCGCTCAACCGATAAGGATTTGGACCCACCCCTCCGCCGGGGGGCTCCGACACTGCTGCTCCCGACATCCGGCGATAAACGAACTGGAGGCCTGGACCGCCTCCGCGACCTGCCGTGATTGCTCCCTTCCGATGCGGCTCCCGGGAGATTGGCAGCTGCCAAATAATCCCGGAGCCATGCTGTCCCGCGTGCTGCCGCCACCCTACTGACTTCGTCAAGGACCGACTCCATCCTCAAAGGCCTATCCAACCGCAAGGAGCAAACTTTTTCCTTGCGCTTGTATAAGCTAAAGAGGACGGTTGATACGCGCCCAAATTTGAAATGCTGAAGTCAGGCTCCGCCCACTATGACCGGACGGCTCCATTGCCAGAATAGGGGTCACATTCCCCTCCGTCAATTATAATTCCTCCAGGGAGTCATTATCAAGCAGTAATGTTTTTGGTTTGAAACGATTTGTGTGACAGTTGGTAAATTTGCAACATTAGCCAGTAGCTCAAGCGTAAATTGAAACTTTGCCAATGCAAATTCAGATTGATTCTCCAGTTGTCTCCAAAAAAGATTTTTATGATCAGTAAATTAGGTTTAGAGAGAATGAAAGAGAGAGAGAGAAAGTTGTATTTAAATATTATGCTACCCCAGTCCACCTGATGATCATTTTTTAATGTAGAAAGTAATAAATCCTCAAGATTTTTTTCCTTAAAGGGATAGGGAAGTCAAAATTAAACTAGCATGATTCTGATGGAGCATGTAATTTTAAGATACTTTTAAATTTACATTAATTTTCAAATGAGCTTTGTACTCTTGTTATCTTTTGCTGTGAAAGAACACACTCATATCCTACACTAGTGGGAGCTAGCTGCTGATTGGTGCCGGCACACATTTGTCTCTTGTGATTGGCTGAATAGATGTGTTCATCTAGCTGTCAGTAGTGCAATGCTGTTCCATCCGCAAAGGATAACAAGTGAATGAAGCAAATTTCATAACAGAAGTAAATTGGAAAGTTGTTCAAAATGGTATGTTCTATCCAAATCATGAAATACAATTTTGAGGTTTCCTGTCCCTTTATTATTTCAAGCACAGACTTTATGGTTCCACATCCAGCATCATTTTATCTTTCCTTACACTCCAATATTTATGAGCTAGTTGTTCAATAAAAATTACCAATTCAAAATTCATTTTAGAAATGATTAGGAATAAAATGATGATACATGTAAGCATTTTTTAAACCTTTATTAAAAGATAACAGTCATATACATTAATGAGAGGGAAAAGGATACAGCTATTTGTGACAGCAGCTTACAAATAATATCCTTGTATATTTAGAAATGAACATTTATTTTTTATTTTAGAAACAAGCAACTATACCTATTTTGACAAAGTATGCATGCTCCTACCCATGTCAAACTAATAGATAATTAAAAAAATAAGGAGAAAGTTTTGATATATTTCTATGAGGTGGTAATAATGGCCTCTTTAGAATCACCAGAACCCCTTAAAAGGACCAATGCTGTGAGGTATTTGTCATTGCTATGACAATCACACGCCAGATGGATGGGTATAGGACCACTCATTTGAAAGAGAACGATTGCTGCTTTCAAATAAGCAGTCTTTTGTCATTCTATGTATTGTAGCTGTCGGCAAACTGACAGAAATAACCCACTCACTTGATCTTGTTTTATATTTCTGTGGTTTTATAAGGTGATCTACCGTTGCCATGGTGGGTGATTCCTTCTTAGCCATCTGGGTTTGTGACCATTTGAAACAAGAGCCTCTCTCTTTTTTTAATATAGAGGGTTGGTTGTCCCATTTTTGTTGTTATATAGAGTTGCTAAGTTCCTTTTAGAATGGAACATAACACAAACAGTCACTAATTTAACAGATGATTTCCATTATTTTCAGTCAGCTGCTAATTCATGAGGGGTTGAGTGTTTTATGTTGCTTTTAAGTGACAGTAGCTCAATTCTTATGTTATCAGCTACTACAATACTCATTGTAAAGTAGGTGCTCCCCTTGTTTTCGGAATAGGGTCTTATGTCCCTCTTTGTTTATAAGGAGTGATAGGAGCGCTAAAAACTACCCCTCAACAAATACTGCCTAGTACCCAACTGGGACAAGTTGTCACCATACAAATAGCTACATACATTGCCATTAAAATATCTCTTGTATATGAGGAGTTAGGTGATCGCCTGCAACCAATTCTTCCTTACTATGCATTATTAAATATTTTATGGGAAATTTGCTGTTGAGTTTAATGTCCCTTAAAGTGAAAGTCAACCGTAGCGTTTGTGAAACGCTAGGATTGACTATTGAAACAAATGAAGGGGCAGATCACTGTTTTGCTAGAGAGGTGACATTTTCGCCTCTTAGCCAATAGCCGTGCAGTAAATCCGGCTTTGAACCCTTGGGAGCCGATTTACCGCACTGCTATTGGCTAAGAGGTGGAAACTTCACCTCTTAGCAAAACAGCGATCTGCTGTGGGGTGCCTTAGCAGCTCAGCTAAGGCACTTGCTTGAAACAAACAAAGGAGATTTCTGCATGAAGTATGTTATACTTCATGAATGAAAGTCCGCTTTTTTTGTTTCAATAGACAATCCTAGCGTTTCACAAACGCTAGGGTTGACTCTCACTTTCACTTTATTTTCTTGAGGTATTAACTATAGAGTGGAAGCAACTATATTGGTACTTTGTAATGTGGAAGAGGCATAGACACAGACAAAACAAAATTGTTTTCACAATTTTTATTTTATCCTATATCCGGTAGCTAGTGCTACAGCTACAAGCTAGCAGCTGCACAAAAAATGTTGTTGTTTTTTTAGACCAGTATTTTTTTTAATGGTGTCAGGATTTTAAAGAACAAAGTTAAGCTGACATACTTGTTGGCTGACATAGGAATCAGTCAGCTGACAAGGACATTGCTGGATTGCTTTTGGATAGTGTAAAACTATAAAATTTGTGTGGGGAGTGGGTTTCATTAATTTGAAACTAAATGCCCCTGTCTAATGTATAATACACCCACTACTACAACTACTCCTGATTATCACAGCAATAATATGCATAGTTGGTAAAACCTAAATAATATTACCCTGGGCTTTGTAATAATGTTTTCTTACCAAACGGCAGAATGATATTTGTCATAACAAATAGCAAATCCTAATTTCAGCTGGGCCTCCTTGTTACTTTACTTATTGTGCCTGGCAATTGGAAAGACTTGTTTTGAGGGTAATATTGTTCACGAAAAATCTAGGGCATGTTACGTTTATGTTTTTTATATTTCAACAAATATTTGATTTGTGCTTCTGTTTATGCATCCAGAAAGGATTGTAACAGTGGTTAACCTGATAATCCAATTATAGAACATCTCCTCTACTGGAATCTTTGAGTAGTTGTGCTTAGTAAAGATATCCAGCTTGAAAGTCGCAAAGAAAAAGAAAATGGATGCATGAAAATCTGAACCCGGCATTATTGCCATATTATTGTTTTTACTTAGGTCTCTACTAGTAAAAAAGTGTTTTCTTCTCTATTAAAGGGACAGTACAGTCAAAATTTAAACTTTTTTGATTCAGATAGAGCATTTAATTTTAAAAATATGTACAGTTTACTTCAATTAGCAGCTATCAGAGGAGACTCAGGAGGATGCTCGTGTCTTTAGCAATTCTATGGCAGCCATGTTTGCAACAATATCTAACAATGCTACGAATTTTGGGGTCAATCACAATTTATTGACTGAGGCCTATTCAGCTCTTTCTGGACAAAAAAGTACACTTTTCATTCTGACGCAATCACAATAGCAAATGTTTGGCTATTTCCTGCACCGATAAAAGCTCTATTTCTCCAACATTGGTGTGTCCGGTCCACGGCGTCATCCTTACTTGTGGGAATATCTCTTCCCCAACAGGAAATGGCAAAGAGTCCCAGCAAAGCTGGCCATATAGTCCCTCCTAGGCTCCGCCCACCCCAGTCATTCTCTTTGCCGTTGCACAGGCAACATCTCCACTGAGATGGTTAAGAGTTTTTTGGTGTTTAAATGTAGTTTTCTATTCTTCTATCAAGTGTTTGTTATTTTAAAATAGTGCTGGTATGTACTATTTACTCTGAAACAGAAATGGATGAAGATTTCTGTTTGTGAGAGGAAGATGATTTTAGCAGACAGTAACTAAAATCGATTGCTGTTTCCACATAGGACTGTTGAGATGAAGTAACTTCAGTTGGGGGAAACAGTTAGCAGACTTTTCTGCTTAAGGTATGACTAGCCATATTTCTAACAAGACCATGTAATGCTGGAAGGCTGTCATTTCCCCTCATGGGGACCGGTAAGCCATTTTCTTAGTCAAGCAAACAGAATAAAGGGCTTAATATGGGCTATAAAACTGGTAGACACTTTTATGGGCTAAATCGATTGCTTTATTTGGGCATTTTATACATGTTTATGCCGATAATTCACATTTATAAACTTAGGTAACATTTTTTAACGGCAGGCACTATGTTAGACACCTTTTCCAGTCAGGGAGGGCCTTCCCAGTTGTAGGCTGAGCCTCATTTTCGCGCCATTACTGCGCAGTTGTTTTTGAGAGCAAGACATGCAGATGCATGTGTGAGGATCTGAAAGTAGCTGGAAAAGTTTCTAGAAGGCGTCACTTGGTATCGTATTCCCCTCTGGTTAGGTCACAGCAAAGGCTATAGCTGGGACTGTATAGGGGTTAAATTTGTAAACGGCTCCGGTTCCGTTATTTTAAGGGTTAAAGCTCTGAAAATTGGTGTGCAATACTCTTAATGCTTTAAGACACTGTGGTGAAATTTTGGTAATTTTTGAACAATTCCTTCATACTTTTTCACATATTCAGTAATAAAGTGTTTTCTGTTTAAAATTTAAAGAGACAGTAACGGTTTTGTTTTAAAACGTTTTTTGTGCTTTATTGACAAGTTTAAGCCTGTTTAACATGTCTGTGCCTTCGGATAAGCTATGTTCTATATGTATGAAAGCCAATGTGTCTCCCCATTTAAATTTGTGTGATAATTGTGCCATAGCGTCCAAACAAAGTAAGGACAGTACTGCCACAGATAATGAAATGCCCAAGATGATTCCTCAGATGAGGGGAGTAAACATGATACTACATCATCTCCTACTGTGTCTACACCAGTTTTGCCCACGCAGGAGGCCCCTAGTACATCTAGCGCGCCAATGCTTATTACCATGCAACAATTGACGGCTGTAATGGATAACTCCATAGCAAATATTTTATCCAAAATGCCTACATATCAGAGAAAGCGCGATTGCTCTGTTTTAAACACTGAAGAGCAGGAGGGCGCTGATGATAATTGTTCTGTCATACCCTCACACCAATCTGAAGTGGCCATGAGGGAGGTTTTGTCAGATGGGGAAATTTCAGATTCAGGAAAAATTTCTCAACAAGCTGAACCTGATGTTGTGACATTTAAATTTAAATTAGAACATCTCCGCGCACTGCTTAAAGAGGTGTTATCTACTCTGGATGATTGTGACAACTGCACCCCGACGCTTTTCCTATACCCAAGCGGGTGGCGGACATAGTGAATAAGGAGTGGGAAAAGCCCGGCATACCTTTTGTTCCCCCCCTATATTTAAGAAATTATTTCCTATGGTCGACCCCAGAAAGGACTTATGGCAGACATTCCCTAAGGTCGAGGGGGCAGTTTCTACTCTAAACAAGCGCACTACTATTCCTATCGAGGATAGTTGTGCTTTCAAAGATCCTATGGATAAAAAATTGGAGGGTTTGCTTAAAAAGATTTTTGTACAGCAAGGTTACCTTCTACAACCCATTTCGTGCATTGTTCCTGTCACTACAGCAGCGTGGTTCTGGTTCGAGGAACTAGAAAAGTCGCTCAGTAGAGAGACTCCATATGAGGAGGTTATGGACAGAGTTCACGCACTTAAGTTGGCTAACTCTTTTATTTTAGATGCCGCTTTGCAATTAGCTAGATTAGCGGCGAAAAATTCAGGGTTTGCAATCGTGGCGCGCAGAGCGCTTTGGCTAAAGTCTTGGTCAGCGGATGTGTCATCCAAGACAAAATTGCTTAACATCCCTTTCAAAGGTAAAACTCTATTTGGACCAGAATTGAAAGAGATTATCTCAGACATCACTGGGGGAAAGGGCCACGCCCTTCCACAAGATAGGCCTTTCAAGGCCAAGAATAAGTCTAATTTTCGTTCCTTTCGCAATTTCAGGAACGGACCGGCCTCTAATTCTGCATCCTCTAAGCAAGAGGGTAATGCCTCACAACCCAAACCAGCCTGGAAACCAATGCAAGGCTGGAACAAGGGTAAGCAGGCCAAGAAGCCTGCTGCTGCTAACAAAACAGCATGAAGGAGTAGCCCCCGAACCGGGACCGGATCTAGTAGGGGGCAGACTCTCTCTCTTTGCTCAGGCTTGGGCAAGAGATGTTCAGGATCCCTGGGCACTAGAAATAGTCTCTCAGGGTTATCTTCTGGAATTCAGGGAACTACCCCCAAGGGGAAGGTTCCACATGTCTCACTTATCCTTAAACCAAATAAAGAGACAGGCGTTCTTACATTGTGTAGAAGACCTGTTAAAGATGGGAGTGATACACCCAGTTCCAATAAAGGAACAAGGAATGGGATTTTATTCAAATCTGTTCGTAGTTCCCAAAAAAGAGGGAACTTTCAGACCAATTTTGGATTTGAAGATCCTAAACAAATTTCTCAGGGTACAATCGTTCAAGATGGAAACCATTCGAACGATTCTACCCACTATCCAGGAAGGTGAATTTATGACTACCGTGGATCTAAAGGATGCGTACCTACATATTCCTATCCACAAAGAACATCATCAGTTCCTAAGGTTTGCCTTTCTGGACAAACATTACCAGTTTGTGGCCCTCCCATTCGGGTTAGCCACTGCTCCAAGGATTTTCACAAAGGTACTAGGGTCCCTTCTAGCGGTTCTAAGACCGAGGGGCATTGCAGTAGTACCTTACTTGGACGACATTCTAATACAAGCGTCGTCCCTGTCAAAAGCAAAGGCTCATACAGACATCGTTCTGGCCTTTCTCAGATCACATGGATGGAAGGTGAACATAGAAAAAAAGTTCTCTGTCTCCGTCAACAAGAGTTCCCTTCTTGGGAACAATAATAGATTCCTTAGAAATGAGGATTTTTCTGACAGAGGTCAGAAAGTCAAAACTTCTAAGCATTTGTCAAGTTCTTCATTCTGTTCCACGTCCTTCCATAGCGCAGTGCATGGAAGTAGTAGGGTTGATGGTTGCAGCAATGGACATAGTTCCTTTTGCACGAATTCATCTAAGACCATTACAACTGTGCAAGCTCAAACAGTGGAATGGGGACTATACAGACTTGTCTCCAATGATTCAGGTAGATCAGAAGACCAGAGATTCACTCCGTTGGTGGCTGACCCTGGACCATCTATCCCAGGGAATGAGCTTCCGCAGACCAGAGTGGATCATTGTCACGACCGACGCCAGTCTAGTGGGCTGGGGCGCGGTCTGGGAATCCCTAAAAGCTCAGGGACTATGGTCTCGGGAAGAGTCTCTTCTCCCGATAAACATTCTGGAACTAAGAGCGATCTTCAATGCTCTCAGGGCTTGGCCTCAGATTCATAAGATTCCAATCAAACAACATGACGACCGTTGCGTATATCAATCATCAGGGGGGAACAAGGAGTTCCCTGGCGATGAAAGAAGTGACCAAAATAATTCAATGGGCGGAGGATCACTCCTGCCACCTATCTGCGATCCACATCCCAGGTGTGGAAAACTGGGAAGCGGATTTTCTGAGTCGTCAGACATTCCATCCGGGGGAGTGGGATCTCCACCCGGAGATCTTTGCCCAACTAACTCAATTATGGGGCATTCCGGATATGGATCTGATGGCGTCTCGTCAGAACTTCAAGGTTTCTTGCTACGGGTCCAGATCCAGGGATCCCAAGGCGACTCTAGTAGATGCACTAGTAGCACCTTGGACCTTAAACCTAGCTTATGTATTTCCACCGTTTCCTCTCATTCCCAGGCTGGTAGCCAGGATCAAACAGGAGAGGGCCTCGGTGATCTTGATAGCTCCTGCGTGGCCACGCAGGACTTGGTATGCAGACCTGGTGAATATGTCATCGGTTCCACCATGGAAGCTACCTTTGAGACAGGACCTTCTTGTTCAGGGTCCATTCGAACATCCAAATCTGGTCTCCCTCCAGCTGACGGCTTGGAGATTGAACTCTTGATTCTATCAAAGCGTGGGTTTTCAGATTCTGTGATAGATACTCTGGTTCAGGCCAGAAAACCGGTAACTAGAAAGATTTACCATAAAATATGGAAAAGATATATCTGTTGGTGTGAATCCAAAGGATTCCCATGGAATAAGATAAAAATTCCTAAGATTCTCTCCTTTCTACAAGAAGGTTTGGAGGAAGGATTATCTGCAAGTTCTCTAAAGGGACAGATCTCTGCTTTATCTGACTTACTACACAAAAGACTGGCAGCTGTGCCAGATGTTCAAGCATTTGTTCAGGCTCTGGTTAGGATCAAGCCTGTTTACAGACCTTTGACTCCTCCCTGGAGTCTAAATCTAGTTCTTTCAGTTCTTCAAGGGGTTCCGTTTGAACCTTTACATTCCATAGATATTAAGTTACTATCTTGGAAAGTTTTGTTTTTGGTTGCTATTTCTTCTGCTAGAAGAGTTTCAGAGTTATCTGCTCTGCAGTGTTCTCCGCCCTATCTGGTGTTCCATGCAGATAAGGTGGTTTTGCGTACTAAGCCTGGTTTTCTTCCAAAAATATTAACCAGGAGATAGTTGTACCTTCTTTATGTCCGAATCCAGTTTCAAAGAAAGAACGTTTGTTACACAATTTGGACGTAGTCCGTGCTCTAAAATTCTATTTAGAGGCTACAAAAGATTTCAGGCAAACATCTTCTTTGTTTGTTGTCTATTCTGGTAAAAGGAGAGGTCAAAAAGCGACTTCTACCTCTCTTTCTTTTTGGCTTAAAAGCATCATCCGATTGGCTTATGAGACTGCCGGACGGCAGCCTCCTGAAAGAATCACAGCTCACTCCACTAGGGCTGTGGCTTCCACATGGGCCTTCAAGAACGAGGCTTCTGTTGACCAGATATGTAAGGCAGCGACTTGGTCTTCACTGCACACTTTTGCCAAATTTTACAAATTTGATACTTTTGCTTCTTCGGAGGCTATTTTTGGGAGAAAGGTTTTGCAAGCCGTGGTGCCTTCCGTTTAGGTAACCTGATTTGCTCCCTCCCTTCATCCGTGTCCTAAAGCTTTGGTATTGGTTCCCACAAGTAAGGATGACGCCGTGGACCGGACACACCAATGTTGGAGAAAACAGAATTTATGCTTACCTGATAAATTACTTTCTCCAACGGTGTGTCCGGTCCACGGCCCGCCCTGGTTTTTTAATCAGGTCTGATGAATTATTTTTTCTAACTACAGTCACCACTGTACCATATGGTTTCTCCTATATTTTTCCTCCTGTCCGTCGGTCGAATGACTGGGGTGGGCGGAGCCTAGGAGGGACTATATGGCCAGCTTTGCTGGGTCTCTTTGCCATTTCCTGTTGGGGAAGAGATATTCCCACAAGTAAGGATGACGCCGTGGACCGGACACACCGTTGGAGAAAGTAATTTATCAAGTAAGCATAAATTCTGTTTTTTAATATCAGTCAAATCCATTTTCATGAGACTTTTTAAACAACTTTTCTAGACCATTTTGCTTTTCCAGATTAAACACCTCAATGCACTCATTAAAGCCTCTAATTGTCCTTTTGGGCATCTTTGCAAGCATTCCAAGACTATTTGGAAATATTCTATAATATAGCACATGTACAAGACACTCAGAAATGACCACAGGAAACAAGTTAGAGGTGTATTTGCATGCATGGTATTGGTTTATTAAAGCTCTATTCATTGCAATTCTATTGTCCTTCAGCAATGGCTGGGACACACATTTACATATGTATAAGGTCATTTATATATGTTTTGAGTATGTGATATACTGTACAGCTAAAGGTATCTGCAGGAAAAGTGAGATCAGGATCCCAACAATCTATTTCCTTGCATAAGGCAGGGAGAGTCCACAACTTCATTCCTTACTGTTGGGAATACAACACCTGGCCATCAGGAGGAGGCAAAGACACCCCAGCTAAAAGCTTAAATATCCCTCCCACTTCCCATATCCCCCCAAGTCATTCTTTGCCTTTCGTCACTATAGGAGGTGGCAGAGAAGTGTCAGAAGATTTTGGATAGTCCTGTAATGGGCATGTTCCCTTCAAGAAAGGACTAGAGTTTTAAGTAATCATTTCAACCTCTCAGTGACAGTATTGATGCAAGTTAGAGTCTGGAGATGCAGGGAAAGTTTTTCTGCGAACCCATCCAGTCGCCTAACAGCTCCTGAGCAATCAGTGTTGACGAGTTTCACTGCTTGCTGTTACACACTCAAGTCCATGTTAGAGCGTCGGTGCAAGACTGTCACACTTGAGAGGCTGTGCCTGTTCCACAGCATGGATCCTGGAGGGTAAGACCGTTTTATATATACACTTTTGCTAATACAGGGTCACAGTGTGGCTCCTTTATGCCTCGATAGGATCAAGGGTTAATATCTCCTTCAGGGAGATTATTTGAACAGCTAGGGGTTATTTATAACTGCTTTAATGTGAGAGTTTTGGGGCTCATAGACTGTGTGCTTTTGGCTTGGAACAAACAGGTTTCACTTTAGTTTTTGAGTGTTGCGCAGCTCATAATAGCTTAGGCCTTTTTCATAGCAGGGGAAGTCCTGTCCTGCGCACCACGTGACCGGGTGCGGTCTTTTCATTTTCCTATGATCCTGCTGTGGACATCACTCCTAAGGAGAACGTTTCACTGTTAGCTGTCTGGGTCTAGGAGGTGGTGAGTGCCCCAGCCATTGGGATTATAAAGGTGCCGTTTTTTGAATTAAAGCGTTTTTTTGTTTGTCCTTCTGTGGATATGTACTTAGCTATGGAGGACTCTGATACTACATTAGAAGGTTCCGCTCCTTCTGTACTGATTAATAATTCCTGTTTATATTGTGAGGAGGCCGTAGTTTGCCCGCCTGCTCAATTTTGTTCCATTTGCCTAAGCACTAGAGATTACTACCCTTTCTTCGCTACCCGCTCCACATGCAGTTTTCCGCGGCTCAACTAATCCTTCATCTGGAGGGGGATTTTTTTCCTGCAGACTTTACCGCACATTTGTCTGCGGCCCTGAGTGCCTTACCTCCCTCTAGCAAATGTAAGAGAAAGGTTAAACATAGTTCGCCTGACCTAGAGTCATCTAAATATTTGTCGGATTTAGCTACTATGTCTCAGCTATGCGAGGATGAGTTAACCTCTGTAGCTTCAGTGGGTGAACTTTCTGAGTCGAAAACTTCAGTTTCTAAACCTCCTTCAGCGGAGGAACCCTCCTTTAGATTTAAAATTGAGCATCTGCGTTTTTTATTAAAGGAGGCTCTGTCTACGCTAGAGGTTCCAGAGGCTACACAACCTGAGGAACCTAAGATCCCTAAATTAGACAGGGTTTATGAAGACAGGAAGGTCCCTCTGACTTTTCCAGTGCCTGGTAAAATGGCGAACATTATTAGTAATGAATGGGAAAGATTAGGAGCTTCTTTTCCCCCCTTGTCTACTTTTAAAAAATTATTCTGGGTCCCTGACTCTCAATTGGAATCGTGGGGTTCCATTCCTAAGGTGGATAGAGCTATTTCTACGCTGGCTAAGCGTACTGCTATCCCCCTGGAGGATAGTTCTTTTAGAGAGCCTATAGATAAGAAAATGGAAACTTTTCTGAGGAAGATGTTTCAACATACAAGGTTTTTATTTCAACCGGCGGCAGCTGTAGCCACGGTTGCTAAAGCAGCTACCTACTGGTGCAACACTCTGTCTGAGCTCATTGAGGTGGAAACTCCCCTTGAGGATATTCAGGAGAGAATTAAAGCCCTGAGAATTGCTAACTCCTTCATCCGTGACGCGAATATGCAGATTATTCGCCTAAATGCAAAGGCTTCTGGCTTCGCGGTCCTAGCCCGCTGGGCTCTCTGGTTGAAGTCTTGTCTTGGTCTGCGGATATGACTTTTAAATCCAAACTCCTTTCTCTTCCTCTCAAGGGGAAGAAATTATTCAGTCCAGGGCTGGACTCCATTATTTCTATGGTTACCAGAGGGAAGGGTGCCTTCCTACCACAGGATAAGAAAATTAGGCCTTAAGGGACGGCAATCGTCTAATTTTCGTTCCTATCGTTCTGACAAATCACAACGACAGCAATCTTCATCCAAGCCCGAGCAGCCCAAGAGTACTTGGAAGCCAATCCAGTCCTGGAATAAGTCCAAACAGACTAAGAAGCCCACCGAGAACAAACCGGCATGAAGGGGTGGCCCCCGATCTGGGATCGGATCTAGTAGGTGGCAGACTGTCTCTTTTTCCAGACGCTTGGTTCCAGGATGCACAGGATCCTTGGGTTGTGGAGGTTGTATCTCAGTGATACCAGATAGGATTTAAATCTCATCTGCCCAGGGGCAGATTCCTACTCTCCAGACTGTCTACAAGACCAGAAAAGAGGACTGCCTTTTTAGGTTGCGTACGGGATATCTCTTCTCTAGGAGTAATTGTCCCAGTACCTACAGCAGAAGGAGGTTTGGGGTTTTATTCAAACCTTTTCATGGTTCCAAAAAATGAGAGAGTTTTTTTGTCCAATTCTGGACTTAAAGTGTCTAAACAAGTTTCTGAGTGTTCCCTCTTTCAAGATGGAGACAATATGGTCAATCCTTCCTTTGGTTCAGGAAGGACAGTTTATGACCACCATAGACCTGAAGGATGCATACCTTCATGTTACGATACACAGGGACCATTTTCAGTTCCTGAGGTTTGCTTTTCTGGACCAGCACTTCTAGTTCATAGCTCTTTCGTTACTGATCCAAGGATATTTACGAAGGTTCTGGGGGCTCTGCTAGCCATTGCCAGAACACAAGGTATTGCAGTAGCACCTTACCTGGACAATATCTTGGTACAGGCACCATCTTTTCATCTAGCGGGAGAACACTCGGAGTCCCTTCTCAGTCTTCTTCGATCACATGGATGGAAGATAAACTTTCCTGGGGACAATAATAGACTCCATATCCATTAGAATATTTCTCACAGATCAGAGACGTTGCAAGTTAACTACTGCATGTCTTGCCCTCCAGGTCTCTTTGAGACTCTCAGTAGCCCAGTGTATGGAGGTGATTGGACTCATGGTGTCCTGTATGGACATCATTCCCTTTGCCAGATTGCATCTCAGACTTTTACAACTATGAATGCTGAGACAATGGAATGGCGACCATTCAGATCTGTCTCAACAGATTGTGCTGGACAACCTGTCGAGAGACTCGCTCTCTTGGTGGCTCTGTCCTGATCATCCGTCCCAAGGCACATGCTTCTTGAGACCATCCTGGGAGATTGTGACTACGGACGCAAGACTTTCTGTCTGGAGAGCCGTTTGGGGTGACAAGAAGGCACAAGGGCTGTGGACTCAGGAGGAGTCCTCCTTTCTGATCAATATATTGAAACTCTGGTCAATCTTCAATGCTCTGAAGGCTTGGCGTCTTCTGGGCTTGTCCCAGTTTATCAGATTCTAATCAGACATTATAACTTTGTTTGCTTACATCAACCATCAGGGGGAAACAAGAAGTTCCTTGGTGATGAGGGAAGTATCTCAGATTCTAGAGTGGGTGGAGACTCACAGCTGTACGCTGTCAGTGATCCACATTCCGGGTGTGGACAACTGGGAAGCGGACTTCCTCAGCAGGCAGTCTTTTCACCCAGGAGAATGGTCTCTCCACCCCGAGGTGTTTGCAAAGATATGCAGCGAGTGGGGGACACCGGAGATAGATCTCTTGGCATCCCACCTCAATACCATGCTACCCAGGTACGGGTCGAGGTTGAGGGATCCTCAGGCAGAACTGATAGATGCCCTAGCAGTGCCATGGAGGTTCAGACTCATATATATTTTTCCTCCATTATCACTTCTCCCTCGTGTGGTGGCCCGCATCAAGCAGGAGCGAGCATCAGGGATTCTGATTGCTCCATCATGGTCGCGATAGACGTGGTTTGCGGATCTGGTGGGGATGTCCTCATCTCCTCAGTGGAGGTTACTTTGTCGCAGGAATCTGCTGATACAGGGTCCCTTCGTACATCAAAATCTAGATTCTCTGAGGCTGACTGCGTGGAGATTTAACGTTTAGTCTTAGCCAATAGATGGTTTTCTGGGAGTGTTATAGACACTGATTCAAACTCGTAAGCCAATTACTCGTCGTATCTATCATAAAGTGTGGAAGACTTACTTGTACTGGTGTGAAGTGTGTGGCTTTTCCTGGCATAAGATTAAGGTTGCCAGAATTTTTTTCTTTTCTCCAGGATGGACTGGCGAAGGGTCTGTCCGCTAGTTCCCTGATGGGACAGATATTGGCCCTGTCGGTGTTACTGCACAGAAGATTGGCCTATGCATACTGTTGACATTAAATTAAATCTTGGAAGGTTCTTTTTTGTTGTTGGCTATTGCCTCTGTACGCAGAGTTTCTGAGATTTCTGCTTTGCAATGTGACCCCCCTCATCTTGTTTTCCATGCTGATATATTAAATTAGGGTTCCTCCCTAAGGTGGTGTCTGATCATAACATTAATCAAGAGGCTGTTGTTCCTTCTTTGTGTCCTAATCCTTCTTCAGCGAAGGAACATTTGCTTCATAATCTAGATGTGGTTCGTGCCTTGAAGTTTTATCTTTAGGCTACTAAGGAGTTTAGACAAACTTCCTCTTTGTTTGTCATCTATTCGGGAAAGCGTATGGGGCAGAAGGCTACGACCACTTCCCTATCTTTCTGGTTGAGGCGTAATCGGCATAGCTTATGAGACAGCGGGACAACAATCTCCTGAGAGGATAACGGCTCATTCCACTAAAGCAGTGGCTTCCTCCTGGGCTTTTAAGAACAAAGCCTCTATGGATAAGATTTGTAAGGCGGATACCTGGGCCTCCTTACACACTTTTTCTAAATTTTACAAGTTTCGGGAGTAAAATTTCGCAGACTGTGGTGCCCTCAGACTAGGGTCCATCTCTCTTTTGATCCCTCCCGTTATTCCTTCAGTGTCCTCTGGAGCTTGGGTATAGTTTTCCCAACAGTAAGGAATGAAGTTGTAGACTCTCCCTGCCTTATGGAAGGAAAACATAATTTATGCTTACCATATAAATTCCTTTCCTTCCTGGCAGGGAGAGTCCACAAACCCGCCCGTAATTTTTTTTTTGGGGCTGCTCCCTTTTTATATTATTTCTTCTGGCACCTTTATACCCTGATGTTTCTCCTACTTTTCCTTGTTCTCTTAGTAGACTGACTGGGGGGATAGCGGAAGTGGGAGGTATATTTAAGACTTTGGCTGGGGTGTCTGCCTCCTCCTGGTGGCCAGGTGTTGTATTCCCAACAGTAAGGAATGAAGTTGTGAACTCTCCTTGCCAGGAAGGAAAGGAATTTATCTGATAAGCATAAATGATGTTTTCTGTCAATGTTTGTTTCTCACACTCGCACTGTTGTGATTGTCACTATTAGTACTGGAGTCTCCATCACCGACCTTTGGGATCACGCAATTGCAGTCTGTTTCCACCCTCACCACTGCTAAACCATCTTATGCCAGTTGTATGTAGGCATGATGCTCATTGGCTATATTGTCACTTTTAATATTGTAAAAATATTGGTTTTGTTTTTTACAATATTTACATTTATGGATTGTAAAAGCACTGTTTCTGGTTTGGCATTATCTACATCTGAAAACAAGAAGACAACCATTTTTGTTATTAGAAGGTTTCATAATATACTGAAATTTAACAGTACTGTAACTGTAAAGAGTAAAACAGCTCCATTGCAATATTGTATCTGCAGAGAAAATGGTCAAACAAAATAATGCCTTCAATATTAAAGTCCAAACACATTCGCGGCAGTGCATTTTACATTGCTTGCACCAATATTATTGAACTCACGTTTACAAGGACGCGGTTCCAAGTTAGATGTTCATTAACATTGGCACAAGGACTGTGAAATGCACTGTTGTGAACGTGTTTGGACTTTGTGCACAATCTTGTTTGAGCATCTTCTTTGCAGATACATTATTGCAATGGAGTGGTTTCACACTTCACAGTTTCAGTACTGTTAAAATCAAGTATAAGTCCTTTATAGAATCCAATAGTCTTCTTGTTTTTTGTTTTTTTTGTTTGTTTTTTTAAATCTATATCATGCCAAACCATAATTGGTGCTTTTACAATCAGTGAATGCCCAGTATGCCCATAATGTAGGGCTTAAGAAACCCAGGAGTCAGGATGTACCTGGCTCCTATATTTTTTCCCCTGGGTCCTAACCTTTTCGGCTATTTTCCATATATATAAATGAATGGCTATTAAACACACAAATATTACATATCGTTAAAAATGTTGAGTGTCACAGGGCAAGAGTTGTATAAGGTTTGCAGCGTATTTACTTTCTGCTGTTCTCCCCTCCCAGATGGTACTTTTGACTTCTGGTCACCTTTTTGCCCAGTTACCAGAATTCCCCAACGCACACATTTTTCTTGGGGCCATAAAAATAATGGCACACACTCTTAGTTCTGCTTTTTCCGTGGGGCTGCAGAAACTAGTGCAGAGGGCCCATCCATAAAACTGGCTATATCCTCATTTGGCACATGATGGTTATTTAACAATTTGAAGTAATTAAACACTTAATTTGTTTAACATAAAAAAGCTTCAACAAAAATAGGAACAATTTATTTGTATACTGGAATTGTTATGTAAAAAATTCCTCCCTTTAATGTGTTCCCAATGATCCATTTTACCTACTGGAGTGTATTAAACAGTTTACAGGTAGTTCCTTTACCTTTGATTTGCCAATAAAATATAACTGTGTTTGCCTGTTGAAATGGGTTCTGGAATGCTATGTAAGCAACAGCCAGCAGAAGAAATCAAACTCCCAGTATAGAATGGTATCATCAACCAGTATGATAAAAAGACAATGCAATAGCACTTACTTGCTGCCCCTATATCATGTGAAAGCCATCAGCCAATCACAGGCTCATATATGTATACATTATGAATTTTTGCACTTGGTCATGGTCGTAGTAGTTGGTGCCTCAGAAAGTGTGCTTTTTGACTCTTCATGAATACTTGATGAAGTTTAGATCAAGGCATCACTTCTAGAACTCTTTGTTCTACTTTAAGCTGAAGATAATTCTTAATGACTTTAGCTGTATGTTTGGGGTTGTCATGCTGCAGAAAAACGTTGGGGCCAATCAAGTATCTGCCTTTACATCTCAGCATTAAGGAGACCATTCATTCTGACCAAATCCCCAACTCCGTTTGCAGAAATGCAGCCCCAAACTTGCGACAGACCTCCACCATGCTTTACTTTTGTCTGCAGACACTCATTATTGTATGCCCTCCAGCCCTTCAGCAAACAAACTACCTTCTGCTGAAGCCAGATGTTTAACGTTTTGACTTATCAGTCCAAAGCACCGTAGTTCCTGTGTTTTCATGCATATTTAATTGGCCTTGTTTTCAGGTCAGAGGTATGGATTTTTGGTGGTTGTAAGTCTTCCATGAAGACCTCTTCTGACCAGACGTATAGATGGTGTAACCAGGTCCCACTAGTTTCTTCTAGTTTTGAGCGGATGGCACTGCTGGACATCTTCTAATTGCTAAGGGAAGTAAGCATTGTGTCTTTCATCTGGCCGACCACAGTGTCTGTGGTCAACAACATTGTCTGTTTCTTTGTGCTTCTTCAAAAGAGCTTGGACAGCACACCTGGAAGCTCCTGTCCACCTTGAAATTTCCGCCTTGGAGAGACTTGCTGATGCAGCATAACTACCTTGTTGCTGTGCTCAGTGGTGCAACATCACCTTGTTGGCAGAGTTTGGCTGTTTCTCACCCAGTTGTATTCCTTCCACACAGTTGTTTCAGTTAATGATTGTGTTTCTAACTACATATTAGGGACAGTCAACTCCAATATTGTTGTTGTTGTTTAAAAAGATAGATAATACCTTTAATACCCATTCCCCAGTTTTGCACAGCTGACATGGTTATATTAATATACTTTTAACCTCTGTAATTAACTTGTATCTAAGCATCCTCTGACACCCCCCTGATCACATGGCTATTTATTTATTACCTAATGACTTGTATTTTAGCCAATTAGTGCAGTGTCAGCCACAACTCCAGGGAGAGAGCACGTTATCTATATGGTCCACATGAACTAGCTGTATCTTGTGAAAAGTTAATAAAAAGCATGTGATAAGAGGCTGTCTGTAGTGGCTTAGAAACAGGCAGAAATGTAGAGGTTTAAATGTTATTAAGTATATTAATTCAACAATGTTGTTGTGCAAAGCTAGGGAATGGGTAGTAAAGGCGTTACTTATCTTTTTAAACTATAACAATTTTGGCATTGACTGTCCCTTTAATTTAATGATCATTAGCACCTGTTTGGTATAATTGTTTAATCATGCACCTGACTGTGGGCCATATTACAAGGAGAGCAAAATATCGCTTTTGTTAAAGCAATATTTGCTCTTCACTGGGTAATACTAGTGCACGCTAATGTGTGCTGGCATTACAAGTTGACAGCAATGCGAACGCAAGCTCGCTTTTGCATTGCTGGGAGGCATTGCACTCATGAGAGCGTACTTGCATAGGCTACAATGGAAGCCTTGTTCTGTTGCTGTCAGAGACAGCACAGAACCTAAGTGCAATGAAGGGGGTAAGTAGCGCAGCGATTACAGCAATATTAAATATGTATGTATATGCTGATATACGTACATATATATTTATGTGTTAATAATATCCATCACGTTACACATGTTTACCCTTTTTTGAATATGAATATGTATTTTTGAAAGAATTATATTTTCACTTTACAGCATGTTTTCACACCTGCCTAAACCTTTTGCACAGTACTGTGTGTGTATCTGTGTATATATATATATTTATATATATACAGTTTATATATATATATACACACACATACACTCACCGGCCATTTTATTAGGTACACCTGTTCAAATTGCTAATCAGCCAATCACATGGCAGCAACTCAATGCATTTAAAGGGACAGTACACTGTAACATTGTTTTTATATTAATGTATTTACAATGAGTTGTTATACCAGCTGCATATAAGAGTATAACATTTATGAGAAATTGCATTTTTCAGTTTATTTGTGTATATGAAGTAGCTGGCTTTGTGCTTTTAAACCACAGCCTATTACAATGGGTTGAGTTTCAGGTAATATCAGATCTCATTATGTTATCACTTGTATGTACACACACTTGCATAATTATCTTATGTGTATCTGAAAAACCAAAGCTCAATACATCGAGAGAACAATGGAAAATTATAATTGTATTACTTAACTATCCTTCACTTCACTGAGAGTGTAATCTCTTCTGCTGCTTGTGGTTACTTAGGTTATTCAATAGAATATACTCCAGTATAAAAACTTTCAGTATAGATTGGGAAACCACAAGCTAAATCAGCTCTTTCAAATGCCAAAATAGTGGTAAAGGAGCTACTTGTAAACAATTTAATACATTCCAGCAGGTAAAATGGATCATTGGGAACAATTTAAAGGAGAGTGAACTGTCCCTTTAAGCATCTAGACGTAGTAAAGACGACTTGCTGAAGTTCAAACCGAGCATCAGAATGGGGAAGAAAGGGGATTTAAGAAAACTTTAAACGTGACATGGTTGTTGGTGCCAGGCGGGCTGGTCTGAGTATTTCAAAAACTGCTGATGATCTTGGATTTTCACGCACAACCATCTCTAGGGTTTACAGAGAATGGTCCGAAAAAGAGAAAATATCCAGTGAGCGGCAGTTGTGTGGACGAAATGCCTTGTTGATGTCAGAGGTCAGAGGAGAATGGGCAGACTGGTTAGAGATGATAGAAAGGCAACAGTAACTCAAATAACCACTCGTTACAACCAAGTTATGCAGAATGCCATCTCTCAACTCACAACATGTCGAACCTTGATGCAGATGGACTACAGCAGCAGAAGACCACACCGGATGCCACTTCTGTCAGCTAAGAACAGGAAACTGAGGCTACAGTTCACACAGGCTCACCAAAATTGGACAATAGAAGACTGGAAAAACGGTCTGATTAATCTCGATTTTAGCTGCGACAATCAGATGGTAGGGTCAGAATGTGGCGTAAACAACATGAAAGCCTTGATCCATCCTGCCTTGTATCAACGGTTCAGGCTGGTGGTGGTGGTGTAATGGTGTGGGGGATATTTTCACCTTTTTGAATCTATGCCATTAATAATTAAGGCAGTTCTAAAGGTGAGTGTGTGTATGTATATATATATATATATATATATATGTGTATATATATATATATATATATATACACACCTATATATACACACACACAACAGCAAAAAGATTATGACTCACTGACGCCTCAGATGATGGTTAGCATGTTTGAGAAATAAAGTATTTTTTAAGTAAGATATGTGCATTGTTTTTTTTTTTTAGCCATAATGTTATTGCACACTTAATAGACTATAGTATAGTGCAAAGTCCAAACCCGCAATATCTCTGAAGTACGTATATATATATATATATATACGTATAGCAAAGATGTGCACTCTCACTTATATGCAACAACCAGGGTGCTAGTGAAATTAGATACAAAATCAGAAACAGACCTTGCACTCGCTGGATTTTTTAACAAACTTTTTTACTTGGCAAAATTAGTGACGTTTCGGGGACAGTGTATCCCCTTCCTCAGACCTGAGGAAGGGGATACACTGTCCCCGAAACGTCACTAATTTTGCCAAGTAAAAAAGTTTGTTAAAAAATCCAACGAGTGCAAGGTCTGTTTCTGATTTTGTATATATATATATATATATATATATATATATATATATATATATATATATACATATACATACAGTATATATACACACACAGAAACACTCACATACATACATACATGCACACTCACGTATCAAATAGAAACACTCCTTGAGCAGCATTGTTATGGATTGTGGCTCTTAATATGCCCTAGTGATTCTGTTTCCTGAGCAATTATGCTACACTTTTATTTCATAATTAACATTCACCATACATTTAAGTTTTACAGTTTCCTAAAATCAATAATGTATGCAGTACCACACCATTCATTTTCTGTTTTGTTAGTGTAATAGTTAGATCATATTTGAATTAGAGTTAGATTAAAATAACACGCAGGTTACCCTTAAATGTCCTAATCTGATTTTACACACAATGTTATCATATAAATGACTCCTAGGCTTATAGCACAGTGTACAAAGCAGGAATTCATCATTGCCCTTTCAGTATTCTAACCTTGTCAGCTAGTGAGGGATTGTTTTAGTTGCTGCATCTGATTGCAGACAACATATAAAATGTGTGTTATTTGGAATGCAATGAATTACTTCCCTGGATAACGGCCACTGGTTTTTTGTATGCAGATGTAGGTGCATGTGGGTAAAAGACAAAAGAATGGGAGTGGAGAAGAGGCAGGATTTCATTTTTTTTTTCTAACTTACAGCCTGTGACGTGAGCCATGCCTTGAACGTTCAGTCAGAATCAAAACAGTAGAGAGTTGAAGATGCTGGTACAGGCAGTCTGGTGCATCTTAAGCAAATGCTGATCGTCACTGCTTTGTAAGCTGCATTAAATAGATACTAGTCTGCAGAGATATATATTGTGCCTTTTTTTTCTTTTTTTTTCCTTTTCAACTTTTCCTGGTTTGCGCTACACTTTTATTTGAAACATTTTCAAACTGAACCTTTGGAAATGATTGGAGTTAACAGCGTCCAAAGCACAAGCAAGGTGCGGGTGAGAGCCACAGGCTCGGTTAAATATGCCCGGGAGGAATCAGCTCGTCGTCAGTCTCACAGGTCCAAGTCTCTTAAAATCTCTCATTCATCTGAATTTTCGTCTGGACACGTCAAAGAAAGCAAGGTATATAATCCGGCTCGTCTGCCACTTCTCAGACATCAGATATAGCATTATCTTGTTCATTGTGCAGAGTTGATGTGTAAAAAAATAAGTATATTATATTCTCATAATTTATTAAATCATATTATTTCACCAAAAATAAATAAATAAGCATACGTTTTCTGGATTCTATTGAAAAATCTGTTAATTTATTACCTAGAATTCTTAAACAGTTTATACTGATGTGACAATATTGATAGCCATAGATGTTTCACAGCACATTTACATTGTTAAATGCATCTCTGTATATATCTTGGCTTAATTGCTAAATTATTATTTTGTTTTACCACAATTGATAGTGTTTTAATTATAATATTATTATTATTATAACCTGTAAATCGTTTGTTTTGACTGTCATCAACATAGTTTAAGTACTGGTTTTAGAAAAGAGAAAATGATATTGCTTTCATGGAAAACCCAAATTGTTTTACATTATGACAATTAAGTTTTTTTCATGTTTAAAAATAAAAAAAAAGCTTCGCTATTTTATCGTTGCTGACAGCAATTGCTGATCAGCATTACAATTATTTTTTGTTCTAATAGAATCAGGTGGGAATTTGTTTTATATTATTTTATTTCTGCGTCTTTTAAGGTTTTTGAATGTGGTTTGAACACAAATGCGTAGAAAATCATCCCTGGGAACATTAACAAGCATTTTCACTGAATTAATTAAGATTTAATAGCATTGTAAGGGCATGCGCATGAGGATCTATAATGAGATCTTGAGATAATGACAGGAGTTTGTTTATAGTAATAAAGAAGTACATCAAGCAGTTACACCATAAATCTGTATAATGTGGGATAGGTTCCCTATTCTCTTCTTTAAAATACCATCCAAATATGAATATCAATATGAAATGAGTTTACTTTTTACTGGTAAATTGATCATTCTGAGACATTAAATCATTGGAAAGGCTGATGAAATTAGATTTAGGTGCAAATTCTAAGCAAGATAAAGCCTTTTTTTTTAACTCACAAGAACCTTTAAAGTCTCAGCACACATATACAATTTTAAGGAATATGAAAGGCACATGAAACCCCAAATTGTCCCTCCATGATTCAGATAGAGCTTACAGTATTTAACAAATGTCAAATTCAGTTCTTTTATCCAATTTGCTTCATTTTCTTTAGTGTCCTTTGTTGAAAAGCATATTTAGGTAGGCTCAAAGGGCAGCAATACATGACTGGGACCTAGCTGCTGATTGTTAGTTGCACATATATGCCTTGTGTCATTGGCTCACTGGATGTTTTCAGAATTGTATTTCCTATAAAGGGCTAGTTTACAAGTGGAGTGCTAATTAACGCTCCCGTTCGAGCATTAATTGCGTTAGATGTAAGCTTTTTGGACGCGTCGGGTTGCACTCGTATTATGGGTTGAAATTAAACTGTTTTAGCTTGCGAGCTAACCAGACAAGCGCAAAAAAAGCCAAAGTTAGAATATATCATGATCGTTCACGTGTTCCCCAATAAAAGTCAATGGAGCAAAAAAGTAGGAAAAAACACCCTACGTGTGCGCAAACTCGATTATATATGTACGTATGCAACTTGAAAATATGAATAAATCACATTCTAATGTTCTTCACATAATAATAAGAATAATGTGTTCTATTTATTCATAAATAAATATTTCTACATATATCTAATTGTATTTTGGTACAATATATATCTGTGCAAACAAAAAACACAAGTCAATATAATATATATATAAATAAAAATGTAATTCCAAACCAATAATAGTGTTTATACCAGACCAATAATAATATATTATACAGACCAAGGATTAGAAACAAATAGATTATTATATATACGTAGGTATATATATATATATATATATATATATATATATATTTCTCCAACATAGGTGTGTCCGGTCCACGGCGTCATCCTTACTTGTGGGATATTCTCTTCCCCAACAGGAAATGGCAAAGAGCCCAGCAAAGCTGGTCACATGATCCCTCCTAGGCTCCGCCTACCCCAGTCATTCTCTTTGCCGTTGTACAGGCAACATCTCCACGGAGATGGCTTAGAGTTTTTTAGTGTTTAACTGTAGTTTTTATTATTCAATCAAGAGTTTGTTATTTTGAAATAGTGCTGGTATGTACTATTTACTCAGAAACAGAAAAGAGATGAAGATTTCTGTTTGTATGAGGAAAATGATTTTAGCAACCGTAACTAAAATCCATGGCTGTTCCACACAGGACTGTTGAGAGCAATTAACTTCAGTTGGGGGAACAGTGTGCAGTCTCTTGCTGCTTGAGGTATGACACATTCTAACAAGACGATGTAATGCTGGAAGCTGTCATTTTCCCTATGGGATCCGGTAAGCCATGTTTATTACGATCATAAATAAGGGCTTCACAAGGGCTTATTAAGACTGTAGACTGTTTCTGGGCTAAATCGATTCATTATTAACATATATTTAGCCTTGAGGAATCATTTTATCTGGGTATTTTGATATAATAATATCGGCAGGCACTGTATTAGACACCTTATTCCTTAGGGGCTTTCCCAAAGCTTAAGCAGAGCCTCATTTTCGCGCCGGTGTGGCGCACTTGTTTTTGAGAGGCATGGCATGCAGTCGCATGTGAGAGGAGCTCTGATACTTAGAAAAGACTTTCTGAAGGCGTCATTTGGTATCGTATTCCCCTTTGGGCTTGGTTGGGTCTCAGCAAAGCAGATACCAGGGACTGTAAAGGGGTTAAAGTTTAAAACGGCTCCGGTTCCGTTATTTTCAGGGTTAAAGCTTCCAAATTTGGTGTGCAATACTTTTAAGGCTTTAAGACACTGTGGTGAAAATTTGGTGAATTTTGAACAATTCCTTCATGTTTTTTCGCAATTGCAGTAATAAAGTGTGTTCAGTTTAAAATTTAAAGTGACAGTAACGGTTTTATTTTAAAACGTTTTTGTACTTTGTTATCAAGTTTATGCCTGTTTAACATGTCTGAACTACCAGATAGACTGTGTTCTGAATGTGGGGAAGCCAGAATTCCTATTCATTTAAATAAATGTGATTTATGTGATAATGATAATGATGCCCAAGATGATTCCTCAAGTGAGGGGAGTAAGCATGGTACTGCATCATTCCCTCCTTCGTCTACACGAGTCTTGCCCACTCAGGAGGCCCCTAGTACATCTAGCGCGCCAATACTCCTTACTATGCAACAATTAACGGCTGTAATGGATAATTCTGTCAAAAACATTTTAGCCAAAATGAACCCTTGTCAGCGTAAGCGTGGCTGCTCTGTTTTAGATACTGAAGAGCATGACGACGCTGATATTAATATCTCTGAAGGGCCCCTAACCCAGTCTGATGGGGCCAGGGAGGTTTTGTCTGAGGGAGAAATTACTGATTCAGGGAACATTTCTCAACAGGCTGAACCTGATGTGATTGCATTTAAATTTAAGTTGGAACATCTCCGCATTCTGCTTAAGGTGGTATTATCCACTCTGGATGATTGTGAAAAGTTGGTCATCCCAGAGAAACTATGTAAAATGGACAAGTTCCTAGAGGTGCAGGGGCTCCCAGAAGCTTTTCCTATACCCAAGCGGGTGGCGGACATTGTTAATAAAGAATGGGAAAGGCCCGGTATTCCTTTCGTCCCTCCCCCCATATTTAAAAAATTGTTTCCTATGGTCGACCCCAGAAAGGACTTATGGCAGACAGTCCCCAAGGTCGAGGGAGCGGTTTCCACTTTAAACAAACGCACCACTATACCCATAGAGGATAGTTGTGCTTTCAAAGATCCTATGGATAAAAAATTAGAAGGTTTGCTTAAAAAGATGTTTGTTCAGCAGGGTTACCTTCTACAACCAATTTCATGCATTGTCCCTGTCGCTACAGCCGCATGTTTCTGGTTCGATGAGCTGATAAAGACGCTCGATAGTGATTCTCCTCCTTATGAGGAGATTATGGACAGAATCAATGCTCTCAAATTGGCTAATTCTTTCACCCTAGACGCCACTTTGCAATTGGCTAGGTTAGCGGCTAAGACTTCTGGGTTTGCTATTGTGGCGCGCAGAGCGCTTTGGTTGAAATCTTGGTCGGCTGATGCGTCTTCCAAGAACAAGCTACTAAACATTCCTTTCAAGGGGAAAACGCTGTTTGGCCCTGACTTGAAAGAGATTATCTCTGATATCACTGGGGGTAAGGGCCACGCCCTTCCTCAGGATCGGCCTTTCAAGGCAAAAAATAGACCTAATTTTCGTCCCTTTCGTAAAAACGGACCAGCCCAAAGTGCTACGTCCTCTAAGCAAGAGGGTAATACTTCTCAAGCCAAGCCAGCTTGGAGACCAATGCAAGGCTGGAACAAGGGAAAGCAGGCCAAGAAACCTGCCACTGCTACCAAGACAGCATGAAATGTTGGCCCCCGATCCGGGACCGGATCTGGTGGGGGGCAGACTCTCTCTCTTTGCTCAGGCTTGGGCAAGAGATGTTCTGGATCCTTGGGCGCTAGAAATAGTCTCCCAAGGTTATCTTCTGGAATTCAAGGGACTTCCCCCAAGGGGGAGGTTCCACAGGTCTCAGTTGTCTTCAGACCACATAAAAAGACAGGCGTTCTTACATTGTGTAGAAGACCTGTTAAAAATGGGAGTGATTCATCCTGTTCCATTAAGAGAACAAGGGATGGGGTTCTACTCCAATCTGTTCATAGTTCCCAAAAAAGAGGGAACGTTCAGACCAATCTTAGATCTCAAGATCTTAAACAAGTTTCTCAAGGTTCCATCGTTCAAGATGGAAACCATTCGAACTATTCTTCCTTCCATCCAGGAAGGTCAATTCATGACCACGGTGGATTTAAAGGATGCGTATCTACATATTCCTATCCACAAGGAACATCATCGGTTCCTAAGGTTCGCATTCCTGGACAAACATTACCAGTTCGTGGCGCTTCCTTTCGGATTAGCCACTGCTCCAAGGATTTTCACAAAGGTACTAGGGTCCCTTCTAGCTGTGCTACGACCAAGGGGCGTTGCGGTAGTACCTTACTTGGACGACATTCTGATTCAAGCGTCGTCCCTTCCTCAAGCAAAGGCTCACACGGACATCGTCCTGGCCTTTCTCAGATCTCACGGATGGAAAGTGAACGTGGAAAAGAGTTCTCTATCCCCGTCAACAAGGGTTCCCTTCTTGGGAACAATTATAGACTCCTTAGAAATGAGGATTTTTCTGACAGAGGTCAGAAAAACAAAACTTCTAGACTCTTGTCGGATACTTCATTCCGTTCCTCTTCCTTCCATAGCTCAGTGCATGGAAGTGATCGGGTTGATGGTAGCGGCAATGGACATAGTTCCTTTTGCGCGCATTCATCTAAGACCATTACAACTGTGCATGCTCAGTCAGTGGAATGGGGACTATACAGACTTGTCTCCGAAGATACAAGTAAATCAGAGGACCAGAGACTCACTCCGTTGGTGGCTGTCCCTGGACAACCTGTCACAAGGGATGACATTCCGCAGACCAGAGTGGGTCATTGTCACGACCGACGCCAGTCTGATGGGCTGGGGCGCGGTCTGGGGATCCCTGAAAGCTCAGGGTCTTTGGTCTCGGGAAGAATCTCTTCTACCGATAAATATTCTGGAACTGAGAGCGATATTCAATGCTCTCAAGGCTTGGCCTCAGCTAGCGAGGACCAAGTTCATACGGTTTCAATCAGACAACATGACAACTGTTGCGTACATCAACCATCAGGGGGGAACAAGGAGTTCCCTAGCGATGGAAGAAGTGACCAAAATCATTCTATGGGCGGAGTCTCACTCCTGCCACCTGTCTGCTATCCACATCCCAGGAGTGGAAAATTGGGAAGCGGATTTTCTGAGTCGTCAGACATTGCATCCGGGGGAGTGGGAACTCCATCCGGAAATCTTTGCCCAAGTCACTCACCTGTGGGGCATTCCAGACATGGATCTGATGGCCTCTCGTCAGAACTTCAAAGTTCCTTGCTACGGGGCCAGATCCAGGGATCCCAAGGCGGCTCTAGTGGATGCACTAGTAGCACCTTGGACCTTCAAACTAGCTTATGTGTTCCCGCCATTTCCTCTCATCCCCAGGCTGGTAGCCAGGATCAATCAGGGGAGGGCGTCGGTGTTCTTGATAGCTCCTGCGTGGCCACGCAGGACTTGGTATGCAGATCTGGTGAATATGTCATCGGCTCCACCTTGGAAGCTACCTTTGAGACGAGACCTTCTTGTTCAGGGTCCGTTCGAACATCCGAATCTGGTTTCACTCCAGCTGACTGCTTGGAGATTGAACGCTTGATCTTATCGAAGCGAGGATTCTCAGATTCTGTTATCGATACTCTTGTTCAGGCCAGAAAGCCTGTAACTAGAAAGATTTACCACAAAATTTGGAAAAAATATATCTGTTGGTGTGAATCTAAAGGATTCCCTTGGGACAAGGTTAAGATTCCTAGGATTCTATCCTTCCTTCAAGAAGGATTGGAAAAAGGATTATCTGCAAGTTCCCTGAAGGGACAGATTTCTGCCTTGTCGGTGTTACTTCACAAAAAGCTGGCAGCTGTGCCAGATGTTCAAGCCTTTGTTCAGGCTCTGGTTAGAATCAAGCCTGTTTACAAACCTTTGACTCCTCCTTGGAGTCTCAATTTAGTTCTTTCAGTTCTTCAGGGGGTTCCGTTTGAACCCTTACATTCCGTTGATATTAAGTTATTATCTTGGAAAGTTTTGTTTTTAGTTGCAATTTCTTCTGCTAGAAGAGTTTCAGAATTATCTGCTCTGCAGTGTTCTCCTCCTTATCTGGTGTTCCATGCAGATAAGGTGGTTTTACGTACTAAACCTGGTTTTCTTCCAAAAGTTGTTTCTAACAAAAACATTAACCAGGAGATTATCGTACCTTCTCTGTGTCCGAAACCAGTTTCAAAGAAGGAACGTTTGTTGCACAATTTGGATGTTGTTCGCGCTCTAAAATTCTATTTAGATGCTACAAAGGATTTTAGACAAACATCTTCCTTGTTTGTTGTTTATTCAGGTAAAAGGAGAGGTCAAAAAGCAACTTCTACCTCTCTCTCTTTTTGGATTAAAAGCATCATCAGATTGGCTTACGAGACTGCCGGACGGCAGCCTCCCGAAAGAATCACAGCTCATTCCACTAGGGCTGTGGCTTCCACATGGGCCTTCAAGAACGAGGCTTCTGTTGATCAGATATGTAGGGCAGCGACTTGGTCTTCACTGCACACTTTTACCAAATTTTACAAGTTTGATACTTTTGCTTCTTCTGAGGCTATTTTTGGGAGAAAGGTTTTGCAAGCCGTGGTGCCTTCCATTTAGGTGACCTGATTTGCTCCCTCCCTTCATCCGTGTCCTAAAGCTTTGGTATTGGTTCCCACAAGTAAGGATGACGCCGTGGACCGGACACACCTATGTTGGAGAAAACAGAATTTATGTTTACCTGATAAATTACTTTCTCCAACGGTGTGTCCGGTCCACGGCCCGCCCTGGTTTTTTAATCAGGTCTGATAATTTATTTTCTTTAACTACAGTCACCACGGTACCATATGGTTTCTCCTATGCAAATATTCCTCCTTAACGTCGGTCGAATGACTGGGGTAGGCGGAGCCTAGGAGGGATCATGTGACCAGCTTTGCTGGGCTCTTTGCCATTTCCTGTTGGGGAAGAGAATATCCCACAAGTAAGGATGACGCCGTGGACCGGACACACCGTTGGAGAAAGTAATTTATCAGGTAAACATAAATTCTGTTATATAGGAATATCTATTTATAAATACTTAGAACATATTCTGCTATGTGCAGAACGTTGGAATGTGAAATATTTACATAATACAGAGTTAAAACCTTTATTGTGATCATAATACGAGCGATAAGCACAACGAATGCAAACACCCGCAATGAACCCCTTATCGCTCACGCTCCAACGTTTGTGCTCCACTCGTAATTTTGTCCAAAATGTTTAAATATGGTAAAAATGCATAATTAAGTAAAAAACCATTGCTGTTTACTTTCATTATTTATTATGCCTGCCTTTCCTGTAATTTATCTCTGAAAACTGTATTATTTCCACTCCCCCCCAGAGAGGCCAGATTGCATTTTGTGGAATGAAGAACCCTGATACTCTTACATACCACACAGCGATTTGTTGATATTTAGTTACAGCGAAGGAATTAACATTCAACACATATTTCTCTAACAAAATGATAGTTTTAAATGTTTATATTGCATGCAGATTAATTGCAATACAGTGAATAATTTTGATGCATAAATACAAAAATGACTCTGTCACTTTCATAAAAAGAAACTAACTCATGAAGAACTTTCATTTAATTCATAGACACTACAGTGCTGTATTCTTTGATCTTAAACCGAAACTCCGCAAGATTCAATAAAGTCCATTACTTCTAAATGCATTGTAGCTTATGGTGAGTAAACGAGGGAAATCCCAGCCAGCACCATGTTACATGTACATATCCAAACATGTCAACTGACCAATCATACCACAGTTCTCTTCAGCACACAGTGTTTACACTGAAGCTGTGGGGATTCTGGGATAGGCGTGCTTGGATTCCATTCATAATGTTCAAGCCTGCTTCAAAATTAAGACATTTGTTGCAAAGAGAATTCAGGAATACCTGGGGTATTTATATGACTATTTTAAGAATTAATTTAACCTTACACTTGTAAAGGAAACTGTGCCTTCTGAATCATTTTATATAAGTGCAATGTAGAAAGAAAATATAGTCAATATTTATCCTAAACCAGCTGAGTAGACATTGACTTCCTATCTTGTTGAATTCTGGGAAGTTAGACATAAACATGGCATCTATAGTCTCACATTTTACCTCTGTCATTTTTAGTCTAGTTCATTTATATATTATGTATTGCTCTGTAGCATTTTCCTTATGATGTCATTATTATTATTCTTTATTTATAAAGCACCAACAAATTCGGCAGCGCTGTCCATGGGTACAAAGATAAAAGTACAGTACAATACAATATAAAAGACACCAGACAAAGTTTAACAAACAAATACAGGGGGAATTGAGGGCACTGTTCCTGTGGGAACTTGCAATGTAGTATATGACATGACTGAAGAGCTCTGAAGAATTGAAGTGCACATTTACCGGTATACTTATCTGATTTGATAAAGAGCACATTTACTTTTGTATTGATGAAATACTGTGCACAATTCAATTGTCAGACTGAGTGATTTAGGATTCTCTTTTGCCTTTTGGTGGCATTTCCTGAGTCATCTTAAGGTGACATAATAAGTATATGTTTTCCAAACTTCTTAGATAACTAGAATTTATAGTTTTCCTGTAATCTGATGGATAATCTTGATTATGCGGTTCCTGCTGCTTTTGTTTTTATCCCATTTTCATTAATTGGCACTTTCTAAACCTGCCCACTAATGTCTAAACCATGCCCACTTATGCCCATGCTGCACCTGGCAATCTGTGCAGTCCAATCCGGCTTCATGCAACAGCCTAGTCTTTTCCTCCTGTGTCACTTGGCCCCACCCCTTGATCACATAGACTCCTCCCCCAGATGATGTGAGGTGGGGATTAGTGTAAAAATAATCCAAATAGAAAATCTGAAAGATTTAGTCCTTTATTTTATTGGCATCATCAGATGTACAGAGTTTGTATGGAAAAAAATACTGTCTTTAGTAATTAGTCTAGTTAATTTGGTAACAGAAATTACATCATGAGGAAACTACAATTGGTACTATTGATTTAATATCACTGTGTCCTTCAAAATGGATACTCTCAAACGTATTAGAAAAACCAGCCACGTCAGTGATTGTAGTTCTTTGTATAGTATATTAGTAATTTTATAGCATATATCATTAATAAAAAGATCTATATAGAAAATAAACATTTTAAAAGCATTAAAAACTTTTTTTGCTGGCAAAAATTACAATTGTTTTGCAGTCCAGGGAGGGACACTTCTAGTATTTTTCTCTTTTGCTATGCTCCTGCACTGCTCAAGCATTTACTATGTTGTAAGTTGTAGGTTCAAAGTTCTGAAATCTACAGGATACACTCCATCCTCTCTGGGGCAACATTTTAAAAAAAAACAACTAATGAGCATAGTTAAATTATTGAAAAAAAATTAGCAAATTAAAGTTTTTTTTTTACTATTCACAATTAATCATTTTGGGTCAGATTATGAGTGGAGAGCAAAATATTGCTTTCGCAAGCATGATATTTGCGCTCCACTCAATAATACCAATGCACGCAAATGTGTGCTAGTATTACAAGTTGAGTGCAATGCGAACGAGGTCGTATTCGCATTGCAGGGAAGCTTTGCACTTCCATAGGCTCAAATGGGAGCCTCGTTCTTATGCTATGAGAAACAGCTGAGAACCTAGCGCAGCGAAGGGGGTAAGTTGTGAAGCGATGGCAGCAAAGTTTAAATATATATGTATATATGCATGTTTTTGAATTACATATTTACAAGCTGGACACCCTGGTATATTGACTGCTTTGAAGTGAGATTGCCCTTTCCCTAAGTATCTATATATATATATATATGCATATACATATATATTTACAGGAAACACACAGTCCCCATAGACCGCTATTTAAAGGCACCTTTCAGTGCCGTTATTTTTTTGAACACCTTACATCCCCTAACTTTAACCCCTAAAAACTTCTTTGTGCAGTATTTTTTTTTTTAAAAAATTAAAGATAAATTATCACTCCACTGAGGAATTCATTTTTTAATTCCCGGGTAGAAAAATTAGTTTTTTAAGATATTTGTTTTTTGCTTCTTTACTGCTACAGTAAGTTAGGATAACCTTAAATATTGGGAGATATGAGACTACTTTTGTCAAGCGTAGAAACTCGTGTATGCAATGCTGGAAATTTCAGATAGTCAGGCCTCAGGATCATGTTTATGCCGCAAGAGAAAATTGGCTGTTCATGTAATTTTGTTTACTATGATAGGATTCCTGACTCGCTGGACTCTGGGGGACACTTTCAGCACTGAGCAAAAAAAAAGTAATTTGTCCATGAGATTGGTAGTAATATGCTCATTGACTAAAACACATCAAGGTATCTAGTGTCACTCAGCAATACTATTCACCTATAAATGTTAAAACAGGGCTATACACATAAATGAAAGGTTGCATTTTCTTTTTTCTCTTCATATGATGCAGACTTTAAAGGGATATGAAACCCCAAAGTTTTCTTTAAGGATTCAGATAGAGCATGCAATTTTTAGCAACTTTCTAATGTACACCTATTATCATTTTTTTTCATTCTCTTGCTAGCTTTATTTGAAAAAGAAGGCATCTAAGCTAAAGAGCCAGCAAATTATTGGTTCAGCACTTGTTTAATGGTGGGTGCATTTAGCCACCAATCAGCAAGCATAACCCAGGTTGTGAATAAAAAATGGGCCGGCATCTAAACTTACATTCTTGCTTTTCGAATAAAGATAGCAAGGGGATGAAGAAAAATTGATAATAGGAGTAAATTAGAAAGTTGCTTAAAATTGCATGCTCTATCTGAATCATAAAATTAAAAATGTGGGTTCGGTGTCCCTTTAAACAACTTTCTAATTTACTGCTATTATCAATTTTTCTTTGTTCTCTTGGTATCTTTTGTTGAAAAGGAGGGATGTATACTTAGGAGCCAGCCCATTTCTGGAGCACTTTGCGAGGTTGAACTCGATGAACTTCGGTCTTTTTTCAACCTCATCTACTATGTTGCTATGTTACTATATGGCAGCAGTTTTGCAAGAATGTTATCCATATACAAGAACACTAGATGGCAGCACTATTTCCTGCTACAGATGCCTACTTAGGTATCTCTTCAACAAAGAATATCATGTGAACAAAGCAAATTTGATAATAGACTTTTTTTAAATGGTCTGCTCTGTCTGAATCATAAAGTGTAGTACTTCTAAAAAATGGTTTGTACCTAACTATTTAGTAGTGACAAATGGTAGTTGCTTGTAGCTATGCATATAAAAAATAATAATAATAATAATCATCTCCAAGATTTTACAATTACATTGTGTTATTTTAAATATATACAAAGGATTTGAAAGAAAATCTAAAAATGTTTGGTTCCTTTAGAGAACCAAGTACTCTTGTTTGTTTATAACCCCCCCCCCCCGTGCATCTGAGTATGTTTTTCTGCATCAGTATTGACCCATTTTGCAAATCTTGTTAATATGTTCAAGTTCTGCTGCTGTAAATTGTTGAGCATCACCCATTCAAAAATAGATGAAAATTTGATATTTGGAAGTATGAAATTGGTTATTTTCTTTTTTGATTGAACTGCGTTTGATAACAAGGAACTATTTGAGATGCAAACATTGTGAAGACATAGTTATTTGGATAGAAAAACAATCTTCCTTATTTCTTGATTTGGTGTATGGACTATGCAGCTGTGATTGGTTCTGCCTCCGAATGGGAAAAAAACATCAATGGGAAGGATGCAGAAGCTTTATATATAGGTGGTAAATCGCCATAGAACAGGCTAACAATGGTATTGAGCTGGTTGTTCGTTCCTGTGAGTGCATTTCTCTCTGTGTGTGTGTATATATATATATATATATAATAAAACTCTACAATATACGTTACATTTTTATTTTGTCCCCTTTTCCTGTAATTCCATTCTGAAATTGTGAGGCTTTTCAGTTCTTGTAGAAATGGAAGTGCAGAACACTGCTATATTCCACACAGTCATTGGATGCACACTCTAGTGACCTATTATTAACGGTCCCTAATTGGCCACAGCAGGGAAGGTAACCTAAGTTACAACATGGCAGCTCCCATTGTTTAACCAGCACAAAAACTTTACACTTATTTTGTCAATATTTTAACAACTAATCAAATTTCTACTTCTACATCTACATGTTATTCTCAGGCTAATATTTTCTTTAAATGCATCAGTCTATCTAGTATTTATTTAGGGGCTGATTTATCAAGCTCCAAATGGAGCTTGATGCCCCTTGTTTTAGGCTCGCAAGAAACAGAAGTTATAAAGACCGCTGCTCCGTAACTTGTCTGCCTGCTCTGAGGCAGCGGACAGAAATCAACCCGATCGAATACGATCGGGTTGCTTGACACCCCCTTGCTAGCGGCCGATTGACCGCAAATCTGCAGGGGGCAGTATTGCATAAGTAGTTCTGGTGAACTGCTTCTGCAATGACAAATGCCGACAGCGTATGCTGTCGGCATTTATCGATGTGCAGCGGACATGATACGCTACATTGTATCATGTCCGGTCGCACTTTCATAAATATACTTCTTAGTGTTTAATGTCCCTTTAATGTGTGTGTGTATATGTAAAGTTTATATATAATTTCTGCATTAGTTTACATTAAAGTATTTTTAACAGCTTTGGGAGCTCTAAGCTAATCATGTTCCTTTGGATAATCATAATGTCAAGCTAAACTGAATATATTTCTCCAACATAGGTGTGTCCGGTCCACGGCGTCATCCTTACTTGTGGGATATTCTCTTCCCCAACAGGAAATGGCAAAGAGCCCAGCAAAGCTGGTCACATGATCCCTCCTAGGCTCCGCCTACCCCAGTCATTCTCTTTGCCGTTGTACAGGCAACATCTCCACGGAGATGGCTTAGAGTTTTTTAGTGTTTAACTGTAGTTTTTATTATTCAATCAAGAGTTTGTTATTTTAAAATAGTGCTGGTATGTACTATTTACTCTGAAACAGAAAAGAGATGAAGATTTCTGTTTGTAAGAGGAAAATGATTTTAGCAACCGTTACTAAAATCCATGGCTGTTCCACACAGGACTGTTGAGAGGAATTAACTTCAGTTGGGGGAACAGTGAGCAGTCTTTTGCTGCTTGAGGTATGACACATTCTAACAAGACGATGTAATGCTGGAAGCTGTCATTTTCCCTATGGGATCCGGTAAGCCATTTTTATTCAGACAGTAAATAAGGGCTTCACAAGGGCTTATTAAGACTGTAGACATTTTCTGGGCTAAATCGATTCATATATTACACATATTTAGCCTTGAGGAATCATTTAATCTGGGTATTTTGGTAAAATAATATCGGCAGGCACTGTTTTAGACACCTTATTCTTTAGGGGCTTTCCCTAATCATAGGCAGAGCCTCATTTTCGCGCCGGTATTGCGCACTTGTTTTTGAGAGGCATGACATGCAGTCGCATGTGTGAGGAGCTCTGATACATAGAAAAGACTTTCTGAAGGCGTCATTTGGTATCGTATTCCCCTTTGGGCTTGGTTGGGTCTCAGCAAAGCAGATACCAGGGACTGTAAAGGGGTTAAAGTTAAAAACGGCTCCGGTTCCGTTATTTTAAGGGTTAAAGCTTCCAAATTTGGTGTGCAATACTTTTAAGGCTTTAAGACACTGTGGTGAAATTTTGGTGAATTTTGAACAATTCCTTCATACTTTTTCGCAATTGCAGTAATAAAGTGTGTTCAGTTTAAAATTTAAAGTGACAGTAACGGTTTTATTTTAAAACGTTTTTTGTACTTTGTTATCAAGTTTATGCCTGTTTAACATGTCTGAACTACCAGATAGACTGTGTTCTGAATGTGGGGAAGCCAGGGTTCCTTCTCATTTAAATAAATGTGATTTATGTGACACTGAAAATGATGCCCAAGATGATTCCTCAAGTGAGGGGAGTAAGCATGGTACTGCATCATTCCCTCCTTCGTCTACACGAGTCTTGCCCACTCAGGAGGCCCCTAGTACATCTAGCGCGCCAATTCTCCTTACTATGCAACAATTAACGGCTGTAATGGATAATTCTATCAAAAACATTTTAGCCAAAATGCCCACTTATCAGCGTAAGCGCGACTGCTCTGTTTTAGATACTGAAGAGCATGAGGACGCTGATGATAATGGTTCTGAAATGCCCCTACACCAGTCTGAGGGGGCCAGGGAGGTTTTGTCTGAGGGAGAAATTTCAGATTCAGGGAAAATTTCTCAACAAGCTGAACCCGATGTGATTACATTTAAATTTAAGTTGGAACATCTCCGCGCTCTGCTTAAGGAGGTATTATCCACTCTGGATGATTGTGAGAATTTGATCATCCCAGAGAAACTATGTAAAATGGACAAGTTCCTAGAGGTCCCGGGGCTCCCAGAAGCTTTTCCTATACCCAAGCGGGTGGCGGACATTGTAAATAAAGAATGGGAAAGGCCCGGTATACCTTTCGTCCCTCCCCCCATATTTAAAAAATTGTTTCCTATGGTCGACCCCAGAAAGGACTTATGGCAGACAGTCCCCAAGGTCGAGGGAGCGGTTTCTACTTTAAACAAACGCACCACTATACCCATAGAAGATAGTTGTGCTTTCAAAGATCCTATGGATAAAAAATTAGAAGGTTTGCTTAAAAAGATGTTTGTTCAGCAGGGTTACCTTCTACAACCAATTTCATGCATTGTCCCTGTCACTACAGCCGCGTGTTTCTGGTTCGATGAGCTAGTAAAGGCGATCGATAGTGATTCTCCTCCTTATGAGGAGATTATGGACAGAATCCGTGCTCTCAAATTGGCTAATTCTTTCACCCTAGACGCCACTTTGCAATTGGCTAGGTTAGCGGCAAAGAATTCTGGGTTTGCTATTGTGGCGCGCAGAGCGCTTTGGTTGAAATCTTGGTCAGCTGATGCGTCTTCCAAGAACAAACTCCTTAACATTCCTTTCAAGGGGAAAACGCTGTTTGGCCCTGACTTGAAAGAGATTATCTCTGATATCACTGGGGGTAAGGGCCACGCCCTTCCTCAGGATAGGTCTTTCAAGGCCAAAAATAAACCTAATTTTCGTCCCTTTCGTAGAAACGGACCAGCCCCAAGTGCTACGTCCTCTAAGCAAGAGGGTAATACTTCTCAAGCCAAGCCAGCCTGGAGACTAATGCAAGGCTGGAACAAGGGAAAGCAGGCCAAGAAACCTGCCACTGCTACCAAGACAGCATGAAATGTTGGCCCCCGATCCGGGACCGGATCTGGTGGGGGGCAGACTCTCTCTCTTCGCTCAGGCTTGGGCAAGAGATGTTCTGGATCCTTGGGCACTAGAAATAGTCTCCCAAGGTTATCTTCTGGAATTCAAGGGGCTTCCCCCAAGGGGGAGGTTCCACAGGTCTCAATTGTCTTCAGACCACATAAAAAGACAGGCATTCTTACATTGTGTAGAAGACCTGTTAAAAATGGGAGTGATTCATCCTGTTCCATTAGGAGAACAAGGGATGGGGTTCTACTCCAATCTGTTCATAGTTCCCAAAAAAGAGGGAACGTTCAGACCAATCTTAGATCTCAAGATCTTAAACAAGTTTCTCAAGGTTCCATCGTTCAAAATGGAAACCATTCGAACAATTCTTCCTTCCATCCAGGAAGGTCAATTCATGACCACGGTGGATTTAAAGGATGCGTATCTACATATTCCTATCCACAAGGAACATCATCGGTTCCTAAGGTTCGCATTCCTGGACAAGCATTACCAGTTCGTGGCGCTTCCTTTCGGATTAGCCACTGCTCCAAGGATTTTCACAAAGGTACTAGGGTCCCTTCTAGCGGTGCTAAGACCAAGGGGCATTGCAGTAGTACCTTACTTGGACGACATTCTGATTCAAGCGTCGTCCCTTCCTCAAGCAAGGGCTCACACGGACATAGTCCTGGCCTTTCTCAGATCTCACGGATGGAAAGTGAACGTGGAAAAGAGTTCTCTATCTCCGTCGACAAGGGTTCCCTTCTTGGGAACAATAATAGACTCCTTAGAAATGAGGATTTTTCTGAGGCCAGAAAAACAAAACTTCTAAACTCTTGTCGAACACTTCATTCCGTTCCTCTTCCTTCCATAGCGCAGTGCATGGAAGTAATAGGTTTGATGGTAGCGGCAATGGACATAGTTCCTTTTGCGCGCATTCATCTAAGACCATTACAACTGTGCATGCTCAGTCAGTGGAATGGGGACTATACAGACTTGTCTCCGAAGATACAAGTAAATCAGAGGACCAGAGACTCACTCCGTTGGTGGCTGTCCCTGGACAACCTGTCACAAGGGATGACCTTCCGCAGACCAGAGTGGGTCATTGTCACGACCGACGCCAGTCTGATGGGCTGGGGCGCGGTCTGGGGATCCCTGAAAGCTCAGGGTCTTTGGTCTCGGGAAGAATCTCTTCTACCGATAAATATTCTGGAACTGAGAGCGATATTCAATGCTCTCAAGGCTTGGCCTCAGCTAGCAAAGGCCAAGTTCATACGGTTTCAATCAGACAACATGACGACTGTTGCGTACATCAACCATCAGGGGGGAACAAGGAGTTCCCTGGCGATGGAAGAAGTGACCAAAATCATTCAATGGGCGGAGACTCACTCCTGCCACCTGTCTGCAATCCACATCCCAGGAGTGGAAAATTGGGAAGCGGATTTTCTGAGTCGTCAGACATTACATCCGGGGGAGTGGGAACTCCATCCGGAAATCTTTGCCCAAATTACTCAACTGTGGGGCATTCCAGACATGGATCTGATGGCCTCTCGTCAGAACTTCAAGGTTCCTTGCTACGGGTCCAGATCCAGGGATCCCAAGGCGACTCTAGTAGATGCACTAGTAGCACCTTGGATCTTCAAACTAGCTTATGTATTCCCGCCGTTTCCTCTCATCCCCAGGCTGGTAGCCAGGATCCATCAGGAGAGGGCGTCGGTGATCTTGATAGCTCCTGCGTGGCCACGCAGGACTTGGTATGCAGATCTGGTGAATATGTCATCGGCTCCACCATGGAAGCTACCTTTGAGACGAGACCTTCTTGTTCAAGGTCCGTTCGAACATCCGAATCTGGTCTCACTCCAGCTGACTGCTTGGAGATTGAACGCTTGATCTTATCAAAACGAGGGTTCTCAGATTCTGTTATTGATACTCTTGTTCAGGCCAGAAAGCCTGTAACTAGAAAAATTTACCACAAAATATGGAAAAAATATATCTGTTGGTGTGAATCTAAAGGATTCCCTTGGGACAAGGTAAAGATTCCTAGGATTCTATCCTTTCTTCAAGAAGGATTGGAGAAAGGATTATCTGCAAGTTCCTTGAAGGGACAGATTTCTGCCTTGTCTGTATTACTCCACAAAAAGCTGGCAGCTGTGCCAGATGTTCAAGCCTTTGTTCAGGCTCTGGTTAGAATTAAGCCTGTTTACAAACCTTTGACTCCCCCTTGGAGTCTCAACTTAGTTCTTTCAGTTCTTCAGGGGGTTCCGTTTGAACCCTTACATTCCGTTGATATTAAGTTATTATCTTGGAAAGTTTTGTTTTTGGTTGCAATTTCTTCTGCCAGAAGAGTTTCAGAATTATCTGCTCTGCAGTGTTCTCCTCCTTATCTGGTGTTCCATGCAGATAAGGTGGTTTTACGTACTAAACCTGGTTTTCTTCCAAAAGTTGTTTCTAACAAAAACATTAACCAGGAGATAGTCGTGCCTTCTTTGTGTCCGAAACCAGTTTCGAAGAAGGAACGTTTGTTGCACAATTTGGATGTTGTTCGCGCTCTAAAATTCTATTTAGATGCTACTAAGGATTTTAGACAAACATCTTCCTTGTTTGTTGTTTATTCTGGTAAAAGGAGAGGTCAAAAAGCAACTTCTACCTCTCTCTCTTTTTGGATTAAAAGCATCATCAGATTGGCTTACGAGACTGCCGGACGGCAGCCTCCTGAAAGAATCACAGCTCATTCCACTAGGGCTGTGGCTTCCACATGGGCCTTCAAGAACGAGGCTTCTGTTGATCAGATATGTAGGGCAGCGACTTGGTCTTCACTGCACACTTTTACCAAATTTTACAAGTTTGATACTTTTGCTTCTTCTGAGGCTATTTTTGGGAGAAAGGTTTTGCAAGCCGTGGTGCCTTCCATTTAGGTGACCTGATTTGCTCCCTCCCTTCATCCGTGTCCTAAAGCTTTGGTATTGGTTCCCACAAGTAAGGATGACGCCGTGGACCGGACACACCTATGTTGGAGAAAACAGAATTTATGTTTACCTGATAAATTACTTTCTCCAACGGTGTGTCCGGTCCACGGCCCGCCCTGGTTTTTTAATCAGGTCTGATAATTTATTTTCTTTAACTACAGTCACCACGGTATCATATGGTTTCTCCTATGCAAATATTCCTCCTTAACGTCGGTCGAATGACTGGGGTAGGCGGAGCCTAGGAGGGATCATGTGACCAGCTTTGCTGGGCTCTTTGCCATTTCCTGTTGGGGAAGAGAATATCCCACAAGTAAGGATGACGCCGTGGACCGGACACACCGTTGGAGAAAGTAATTTATCAGGTAAACATAAATTCTGTTTTTTCAGTAGTGTGTTTTCTAGGTTAAATTCAAGTTTAGCACTTAAACTGTTGTACCCTGTGGACAAAAATGTCTGTTATTTATAGCTACTTGTGGATTCTTGTCTTTTTTATGTACAGAACATATAAAATCTTTTAGAGTTTTTGTTGCATTTACTCTTCTTTTTCTGTCCACAAAAAGAATATAAAAAAACCCATCTTATATTTTAGATAAGTGACCTATACCGAAATAGAATCTTCCTCCCTACGGAAAAGGAAGAAAAAAAAGGATGTTACATAGTTTAACAATATAAAAGGTGTTTATCTCAGATCGCGGCTTTCTTATACTGTATACAGAAATAAAAAAGCTGGTTACAGATGCAGTCAAAAGCCTTTACCATAAGATGTCACTGTAGATCTGTGCTATGCAGAGGTTGCCACATTTTTTCCTTAAATGCCAAAGCAATTTTTTTTTTATTTTAATCCCACTCAAACATAAAAGTAATATTAACAGTCTGATAATATATGTATGTATCAACAGATAAGATTGTGTGTGTATGTGTTATATGGACATATTCTTTGCATTTATAATATGGAAATCAGATACATTTCCTCTTTTATTCTAGCAGGTAAAATCCATCTGTGATTAATCCCTCTGATACCACTAAAGTTATGTCCGCTAGATTTTTATGATGACCTTGAATTTAAGCACTGTAGTCTAGTTGCAGATTTACACAAAGTAGGATTTTTGAAAACAACCGTATATGAATATTAAAAATAACAGTCTAACAGAAACGGTTCCACTTACAAGCTGGTATGAAATGATTATGAATGCAGTGCAGGGGATAGGTGTTTTATATAATACTGCACTTAATTCAAATTGGTACAAGGCCAAACTGTATACGCTTATGACAGTCTCTGCATTATTGTACCCCAGGGGATGTGAGAGTGCCCAGATATAATCTCATTTTTATTTACCTTATCAAGTATAATATATTGTCACAATTAGTAGAATTACTGTAAAGATATGTGAATGCTTATACGGACACTGAACCCATATTTTTTTCTTTCATGAATCAGAAAGTGCATGACATTTTAAGCAACTTTCTAATTTACTCCTATTATCAATTTTTCTTTGTTCTCTTGCTATCTTTATTTTAAAAGCAGGAATGTAAATCTTAGCAGCCAGTCCATTTTAGGTTCAGCACCATGGATAGCGCTTGCTTATTGGAGGCTTACATTTACCCACAAATAAGCAAGCATAACCCAGGTTCTCAACCAAAAATGGGCCGGCTCCTAAGCATCACATTCCTGCTTTTTAAATAAAGATAGCAACAGAACGAAGAAAAATGTATAATAGGAGTAAATTAGAAGGTTGCTTAAAATTGCATGCTCTATCTGAATCATGAAAGAAACATTTTTGGGTTCAGTGTCCCTATAAAGGAATACTAAACCGACATTATTTCTTTCATGGTTCAGATAGATCATGCAATTTTAAGCAATTTTCTAATTCACTCCTATTATCAGTTTCTCTTCATTCTCTTGGTATCTTTATTTAAAAAATCAGGAATGTAACCTTACGAGCCGGCCCATCTTAGGTTTAGCACCTGGGGAGCGCTTGCTGATTGGTGGCTACTTTTCTTGCTTTTTCAAATATATATACCAAGAGAAAGAAAACATTTTTTATAATAGGAGTAAATTAGAAAGTTGCTTAAAATTGCATGCTCTATCTGAATCATGAAAGAAAACAATTGGGTTCTCTATCCCTTTAACAAGAATTCTCCTAATAACAGCTATAGCTGTTTCAAAAGTGTATTTAAGTATGCGCCAGCATTTTAAACACAGCACTTGCTCAGAGAGTCTAGGGTGCACCGTGCTTGTACCATCTGGTAATGACCCAATTTGTTAATTGCTGACATGATACAAGTGCCACTGATGCTCTACGCAGCCGCAGTATTTAAATTGCTTGTGCCCTGAGAATGTCTAGCTATGCTTCACATGCACGTGCAGAGAAAAATGTTAACACTAAAAGTACAGTGATAACTTTTTCAACAGCCATTTCTGCCAATACATATATATTGCAAATATGTTTCTTTTCAAAGATGTAATTCATCCATGTTATTTTCAATTTTGAGCAGAATGTCCCTTTAAACGGACATAAAAGTGTAAAAATAAAATGCTTTAATGTGTGAAAGCATCTTATTATTGCACTGTTGCTTGCATATAACTATGTGTTTAACCCCTATAAAGGTGTTAAACACATAGTTGAAGTTAGCTTCAAACCACTGGAACCTAGCTGAACACATCTGGTAAGCCAATGACAGGAGGCCTACTGTATGTGTGTAGCCACCAATTACCACTAGTGCACTGCTACTCCTGAGCCTACCCAGGTATTGTGATCTGTTCAGTTCCTGTTAGAAATGCAAGTTCAGAACAATGTTATATCTCACATTGCCATTGGCTGCACACTCTAGTGACCTATTTTTAACTGCACCTAATTGGCCACAGTAGAGAAGGTAACCTAAGTTACAACATGGCAGCTCCCATTGTTTTAAACAGCTAATGAAACTTTAAATGATACATTTACATGTTTTTCTCAGACTAATCTTTTATTTAAATGCGTCATATCTAACATTTATTTAGTGGTTCATGTTCCTTTAAGCCAACATATTGGACTTCATCTTTAGAGACACATTGTATTAAAATATAATGTTGTGGTTTGTAGATTATTTTTAACCCCCTCACTCCAGAGCAAAGCTTTGCAGGCAAGTTGAAGGGGGGGGGGGGGGGGGAGGAGAAGGGCCAAGAGGAATTCTGGGCTGGTATTAAATTTTTTTTTCCAGGGCTACTTTGATTTCCCTGTCTGGCCCTGCATTTATCTTTTAAAACCTCTGGTTCTGTTTCACTATTTCAATACAAAAATCATTTAACGAGTAATCTCTCTTTTTTAACTAGTGATTTAAATATCCATTGTTTTAATAAATCTAATGTATTAAGCTAACTCCCAGTAGTGTATTGCTGCTATGGAATTCACTTAAATGATGGGTTTAATCTCTTTACAGAGGTTAAGTACATAGTTATATGCAAGCAATAGTGCAATAATAAAATGCTGTAGCATATTACAGCATTTACTTTTATATCCCTTTAATATTGTTAGGCAGATAGGGATACTAGTTAGACCAAAATACTGGAAGCCTAGTTTCATTCTCCATTTATGATGGGCATGTTCCTGGATTTACAGTAGAAATAGAAAAATTGAACAATATTTAAAGTGATTGTAAACTTAAGCTATTCTCTCAGTAATATTTGTAATAAAAAAGTAAATGATGGGCACTTTCATTGACCAAAATCATTGTAGAGGCTAAAATATACAAATAATTACCCTTTCATTTTCTTATACATTCTCCCGTTCCTCCGCCCACCACGCATAGTCTATTTCTGTGTAAAATGACAAATTATGCTGTAGCCAATTGTAACGCGCGTTACGATTGGCTACAGCGTGATTCGTCATTTTACACAGAAATAAACTATGAGTTGCAGGAGGAGGAACTGCAGAATGTATAACAAAATGAAAGCGTAATTATTTATATATTTTAGCATCTACAATTATTTTTATCAATGAAAGTACCCATCATTTTCTTTTTTATTACAAATATTGTTGAGAGAATAGTTGAAGTTTGCTATCACTTTAAAGGGACATTAAACACTAAATACATGCTAGATAGAATGATGCATTCAAAGAAAAGATTAGTCCATGAGTAACATGTACAGACATCCCAACCTGCAAAAAATAATTTCAGGGAGGTGGCTTCACCCGCTACTGCGCTGCCACCCCCCCTCCCAGTTATATATTGGACACCTTGAAACCTAAATAAGATAGAGACTTATCATTAAACTAGCTTCCCACTAAAGTCACATTAAAAAAAGTAGGTTTATTGCACAACCACATACAACAAACCTATTTTCTAGTGATCGTACGCTTGTTGAATGCTCAAATATTTTAGAATACAAAGTTTATTTACGTGCAGAAAATAAGATAGTATTTGTGTTTTATTTTATTAAAATCAGTGGGGGCTTTTTGGTTACTGATGCATGCTTTTGAGGGTTCTATAACGTCCCAGTCCCAGCAACTAAAGGCATTCCTTAAAGAAACACTTTTCCGGATTTGGGCAACATTGGATCATGGTACTTGGAGTTTCAGGGAGATTGCATTCCATTTGCTGGCATCAGGGAGCTGCTATTACAATCAGGGAGACTCCCTGAACTTCAGGGAGACTTGGGATGTCTGCATGTAGATGTATTTTTTAAAGTTTCATTAGTTGTTTAAAAAGGGTCAAAATAAGTGTAAAGTTTTAGTGTCTATAAAACACTGGGAGCTGCCATGTTGTAACTTGTGTTACCTTCTCTGCTGTGGCCAATTAGGGACAGTTATACATAGGCCATTAGAGTGTGCAGCCAATGGTTGTGCTGGATTTAACAGTGTTCTGCACTTCCATTTCTAACATGAACTGAAAAGCTCACAATTTCAGAATGGAATTACAGGAAAAGGGGACAAAATAAATAATGAAAGTATATTGCAGAGTTGTTTTATTATATACAATTTATCATTTTATATTACCATCTCAAAGTGTTTAATGTCCCTTTAAGTGCCTGAAATTGAAATTCAAACCCTACTCTACTGAAGTATAGTATTGGCCCCTTTGGTAATCTGTCATCTGTTGTAATCAATGAGTTAACCTCAACCCTTGACTTTACACGTTCATCTTTATCCTTCAACAGTGTTGTTGTCTGTGGCATTTCAAGGTCACTAAAAATAACACAGAGGACATTTTAAACTTGTTGCAATGATGGGCACCTCATTGACAGCTGTATTATAGCTCAGTGCCATGTTTGTGTTGCCAGTATTTTACTAATAAAGTTATTCATCACATCAGTTAATCAACACTATCTTTTTACTAATCACCCTTGTTCAAAATCTTTTTTTCTCCTCTATTAAATGAGGAGGCTGTCCAATAAAGGTGGTAGCAACAAATAAAGTTTAAGAATTCAAGAATGTTTATTGAAGATATTCTCTTTGAACAGAGCATTGTTTGAATTCAATACAGGAAACATGCATCAGCCTTTTTAAAAGGGGCTTAGGATACAGCTTCTCATTGACTGCACACCTCTCTGGAGGGACAGCTGGGGATTTTGAGAGAATACAATATTAGAGTTTTAAATAAGCAGCAGAACAAACAGGACCAGGCTTGAGGGATTGGTCAGCAACATCTAAAAGGCATAGTAAATGATATAATAAAATGTTTTATTGTCTTTTACTGTCCCTTTTAAAATGTATGTAAAGGATTAAAGGGACAGTCTACACCCACATTTTTATTGTTTTAAAAGATAGATAATCCCTTTATTACCCATTCCTTAGTTTTGCATAACCAACAAAGTTGTATTAATACACTTTTTACCTCTGTGATTATCTTGTATCTAAGCCTCTATAGACTGTCCCCTTATTTCAGTTCTTTTGACAGACTTGCATTTTAGCCAATCAGTGCTTACTCCTAGGTGCGTGAGCACAGTGTTATCTATATGACTCACATGAACTAACACCCTTTAGTGGGGAAAAACTGTCAAAATGCATTCAGCTTAGAGGGGTCCTTCAAGGTCTAAGAAATTAGCATATGAACCTCCTAGGTTTAGCTTTCAACTAAGAATACCAAGAGAACAAAGCAAAATTGGTGAAAAAGTAAATTGGAAAGTTGTTTAAAATTACATGCCCTATCTGAATCATGAAAGTTTATTTTGGACTATTTAAGAAGTCCTATATTTTATGTAGTAATAATGCACAGATTAGACTGGCTTCTTTCTTTGTGTAATGTTTATTTGTTTGGTTTTAAACAGTCATTGTTGTTTAACCCTTTCATGACAGGGCTAATTTGTAAACAAATTGAAATCATGCGATTGTATGCCCGTTTGCAGGCGTGCAATAATTTAGCGCTGCACTAGTAATCTAGCCCACAATGTTTTGCAAATCAATGGGTTTTGTATTGATGGAGTTGACGGTTGTTTGTTTACTGCAGTTGTTTAGCTGATGAATTGCCATCTAATTGCATGTGCATAAGGAAAACCCTTAATAGAGGGCTTTAAAAAGCAAATCTTCTGTATGTCAGTAACTAGATACATCATTTGCCTTGTGGTTAAAAATATGACTGTTCATTGAGCTGCATAATCTAAAATAAGCGATCGCTATATTATTAAGACTAGGATTTGAAATAGTATAAAAAAAGGCAGTGTCTGATGCAGTAATTTTAATCTTAAAGTGAAGGTCAATTTTCATCAATGAGTGCCCAGTTTTTAAAAATACTTTTAAAAACAGGGGCACTTTCATTGATGAAAATTAACATTGCACTGGATTTGGAGAAATACTTACCTTTTACTCCTGCAAAACCGGATCGCCGATCTCAGCCTCAGTTCCTCTGTACTGACGTCAGAAATGACAAAACCGGCTTCCTCCAATCATAGCTTGCACCCCAGAGCATCCAGCTCGTGATGCCTGGCTGTGATTGGAGGAAGCCAGTTTCGTCATTGCTGTGTGTACAGCAGGAAGGAGAAGGAGGGGGATTGTCGATCCGGTTTTGCAGAAGTAAAAGGTAAGTATTTCTTCAAATCCAGTGCAATGTTAATTTTCATCAATGAAAGTTCCCCTGTTTTTAAAAGTATTTTTAAAAACCGGGCACTCATTGATGAAAATTGACCTTCACTTTAAAGAACTGAATTATTTAGCATTGAATTAATGGTTTAATATCATTGTCTTACCCAATATATAATCGGACTATTGTACTATAGGCAAGTTTAATTTAGTGTAGAATATACAGTATATACCAGCCATAGGCAATCAAGCAGTCCAGTAATTGTTAAGCTTTATTCATGTCAGTTGTTAATATATGATCATTTACAACATACATTTTCAACAATTTAGTACTAAGGCATAGGAATGTGCATTCATTTGTGAAAGTGCAACACATAAAGGGACCGTCTAGTCAAATTCAGATAGGGCATTCAATTTTAAACAACCTTCCAATTTACTTTTATCATAAAATTTATTATTATTATTATTATTATTCTTTATTTATAAAGCGCCAACAGATTCCGCAGCGCTGCCCATGGGTACAAGGATAAAAGTACAACGGAAAAACAATACAATAAAAGACAAAATGTTACAGACAAATACAGGGGGAATTGAGGGCCCTATTCCCGTTGGAACTTACAATCTGCTTTGTTGTCTTGGTATTCTTTGATGAAAGCTAAACCTAGGTAGGCTTATATGCTAATTTCTAAGCCCTTGAAGGCCACCTCTTATTTCTTGGCATGTTGACAGTTTTTCACTGCTAGACAGCAATAGTTCATGTGTGCTATATATATATATATAACATTGTGCTCACTCCTGTGGAGTTATAAGTCAGCATTGATTGGCTAAAATTCAAGTCTGTCAAAAGAACTGAAAAAAGAGGGCAGTCTGCTGAGGCTTAGATATAATGTAATCACAGAGGTAAGAAGTATATTAATATAACAGTGTTGGTTATGCAAAACTGGGAAATGGTTAATGAAGGGAGTATATATCTGTTTAAACAATACAAATTTTAAAGTAGACTGTCCATTTAAAGTTCTGTGCAAATCCAAATATTTATTTGTTGCAAAATTCAGCTCCGAAATAGCTGAATGCCGCTGCCTACAACCATATTTGGCATTCAGTTAAAAACTAATAAACAAATGCACAAACCTACTAAGGAATTAGAAAAAAAAATCTGTTTTGAATTTTAAGTAGTATGAAAAGCATATGTTTCCCCTAAAAACAAAGCCTTATGCAATAACCTTAATATATATATCTCATCACATGATTTTGTTTTGTATAATTGGTCACATGTAATCTTTCAGCTGCTGGAAAACATATTTCTCATGCAATTCCATTGGGATATTTGAGTGATCTGTCAGAAAAAAATAATTGCTTCTTGTTCTATAAGAGAAGCATAAAAAAGAGCCAAAAATAGAAATATGAAATGACCCTATTTACATTCACACAATATAATATTACAAATAGACACTTACTACATATTGTCATGATACACTCATGAGGAGTAGTTAATTCCGAGAATAGCCTCCCAGCAGAGGTGCCATGGTTAATCTAAAAAGTTATTTATTTGTGTAACATCTGTGTTTGTTAAAGAATATAGTTATCTACAGCCCACCTCCTCCTGGTGCCTGCTATTTCTTGGTACTGGAGTTAAGGACTTGCAAAGGGTGGCTAAAGTTGTCGCAAATTAACCCAAGGGCTGTGGTCTTGACAAATCAAAGGGAGACTTAGATATAATTGAATGTATAGCAAGCTATTATTAAGAAGTGGCCTGGGACAGAAGGAGTAATATCTGAAGGAAGTTCCCATGTACTTATTGAGGCTTGGTAATATGAGCAAAGTGTAGGTATTGTCTTTAGTTTATGTCCTATTTTATTTTAAAGAACTGTATCTTTACATTACCTTTGCATTTATTCTTGTTCTTTTATATGTCTTTTGTTTTTGTAATTTAGCACTGTGTAACCTGTATTTGTCTTTTGTTATTATACATATTATAGTTTAATTCTGTCTTTGGGCTCTAATATCTGAAGTCACATTCTGAAGAGACAAGGTTAAAGTCATATCTTATTTTTAGTCGTGGGAGTTATACTTATACAAAACACTTGGTGGTGGCAGCATTGTTAATTTGTGGTGGTGAAGGCAGGATTTTGGCGTTAATTTGGTGTCCCTTTAGGTCCTTGTAGAGGTAAAGGTGTAAGGGAAACAGAGGCTGTGTGCTATTAACCCCTTCATGCCCACACTCTCCCCATAGTCACAGCTGGGCGGATAGGCTTAGCCGTCACACACATCATATTTAAAAAGACATCCTAGTGAACAGTGTAGTGTGTAGTTCTACAACAGGTGTTCTCAAACTTTTAAAGGGACATAAAATAAGTTGGGATAGAGACAAAATAAAATATGTACTTTAATTACTTTACCTGTATGTATACTGCAGTGCCTCACTATTAACCCTTTATTTTTAGTTTCTGAATTGTACAGCTCTAACTCCCCCCCACATATTTCCTTCTATGGGTGTATATATATCTATTGTTGTTTTGGTAGAATGCAAAACTGCATAGGGATTATCTGCTGGAGCATGCCTAGAAGCTGTGAACTCAGTTAAAATACAATGCCTGTGTCTAAACACTGAAAAGGGTAGGTGGAGTTGGCTGCTCCAGGCAGCTTAGCTTTGTAATTAATTTTGTTTTAGGATATGCACAGATCTCAACCTGTTTTATGTCCCTTTTAAAGTCTGTGATACACTTTGTATTGCAAATTTCTATTTCATGGAATTAACAATAAATATAAAGAAAGTAAGTTACTCTATAGGAAGCTCACACCTCTCACAGACATCCGTACACAATATTTTTTCAAATTCTATAGCGTTACTTTTAGCAGGAAGGACCCAGACCCTGGGTCAGTGATGTAGTATGCTTTGGCTGCTTGTGCTCCTTAATTTTCTTCATAAACGGCGAGAGTCCACAGCTGCATTCATTACTTTTAGGAATTCAGAACCTGGCCACCAGGAGGAGGCAAAGACATCCCAGCCAAAGGCTTAAATACCTCCCCCACTTAACTCATCTACCAGTCATTCTTTGCCTTTCATCACAGGACGTTGGCAGAGAAGTGTGAGAAGATTTTGGTTTAGTCTCTTATGGAGGGTAGTACTTTTCGGAATGGGACTGGAGTTTTAAGTAGTCCTGTCAGCCTCTCAGTGATGGCATGGATAAAAGTTAGAGTCAGGAGATGCAGGAAGAGTCTTCCTGCAAAACCATCCCGACTCATAATAACAGCTCCATTAGCGATCAGTGTTGATGAATTTAGCTGCCTGCTTTCTTCTCTCAAGTCCATGTCAGAAGCAACGCTACTATCTATCACACTTGAAGGACCATATTCCTGTTCCACAGCATAGATTCCGGTTAAATTGTTTCATTTTACTTTCAAGATGGAAATTTAATGAAGAAGACAGGGTCTCAGTGGGACTCCTTTTAGCTGTTAATATCTTCTGAGGGGGGTTATTGAACAGGGGGGGGGGGACTTTAATCATGATTGTTATGTGATTCTGCCTGCTAATGTGTAGTGTTACTTGGGATCGTGGCTATTTTGGAACATACCAGCCTTTTTTGCAGGCTGCGCAGTCTTTATGGACTGTCAAGCTTTTTCTTGGACTGCACGATGCTCCTTGTGACCAGGCGTGGTCACGTTTTTGTTAACCATTTCCGTATTCCTGACTGTGTGGCGACAGAGAGAGTCTGTTTCGCTAGAGTCTGGGTCTTAGGAGGTGGTGAGTGCCCCAGCCATTGGGGGTGTAAGGTGCCATTTATTTTTTGTCCATATTTTCAATCTCAAAGTTATGGAGGATTCTGATTTTTTGGAGACAGATGTCTCTGATTCAGATTCTACTTCTTGCGAAGAGTATGACTTGGCCCGGGTGATTCATGCCCATCAATTATGTTCCGAATGCCGCTTTAGAGTGCTCTATTCTCCGGAATCGGGGAACTTAGAGTTCGCTGAGCCATCCGCCCCTGAGGATTCCACATCCCGCAAGGCGCACGCCCCAGAACCTTCTTTTACTACGCACGCAGATGTCCCAAATACCTTTTTTCTCCAACATAGGTGTGTCCGGTCCACGGCGTCATCCTTACTTGAGGGATATTCTCTTCCCCAACAGGATATGGCAAAGAGCCCAGCAAAGCTGGTCACATGATCCCTCCTAGGCTCCGCCTACCCCAGTCATTCTCTTTGCCGTTGCACAGGCAACATCTCCACGGAGATGGCTAAGAGTTTTTTGGTGTTTAAATGTAGTTTTTATTCTTCAATCAAGTGTTTGTTATTTTAAAATAGTGCTGGTATGTACTATTTACTCTGAAACAGAAAAGAGAAGAAGATTTCTGTTTGTAAGAGGAAGATGATTTTTGCAAACGTTACTAAAATCGATTGCTGTTTCCACACAGGACCGTTGAGATGAAGTAACTTCAGTTGGGGGAAGCAGTTGGCAGACTTTTCTGCCTGAGGTATGACTGGCCACATTTCTAACAAGACTTTGTAATGCTGGAAGGCTGTCATTTTCCCTATGGGGACCGGTAAGCCATTTTCTTAGATTAAGCAAAAGAATAAAAGGCTTTATAAGGGCTTAAAAAACTGGTAGACATTTTTCTGGGCTAAAACGATTACTTTGCTAAGCATATTTGACAGATTATAACTCTTTATAGTTATTATAATCTTGGGGATTGTTGTTAAAAAACAGCAGGCACTGTATGGACACCTTTTTCAGATGGGGGCCTTCTCTAGTCATAGGCAGAGCCTCATTTTCGCGCCACTAATGCGCAGTTGTTTTTGGAAGGCAAGGCATGCAGATGCATGTGTGAGGAGCTAAGAACCACTGAAAAAGCTTATAGAAGGCGTCATTTGGTATCGTATTCCCCCCTGGGCTTGGTTGGGTCTCAGCAAAGCAGATACCTGGGACTGTATAGGGGTTAAATGTAAAAACGGCTCCGGTTCCGTTATTTTAAGGGTTAAAGCTTTCAAATTTGGTGTGCAATACTTTTAAGGCTTTAAGACACTGTGGTGAAATTTTGGTGAATTTTGAACAATTACTTCATGCTTTTTCGCATATTCAGTAATAAAGTGTGTTCTGTTTAAAATTTAAAGTGACAGTAACGGTTGTATTTTAAAACGTTTTTTGTGCTTTGTTGACAAGTTTAAGCCTGTTTAACATGTCTGAACCATCAGATAAGCGATGTTCTATATGTATGAAAGCCAATGTGTCTCCCCATTTAAATATATGTGATAATTGTGACATAGTGTCCAAACAAAGTAGGGACAATGATGCCACAGATAATAATAGTGCCCAAGATGATTCTTCAGATGAGGGGAGTAAGCAGGTACTGCATCACCCCCTTCTGTGTCTACACCAGTTTTGCCCACACAAGAGGCCCCTAGTACATCTAGTGCGCCAATACTTATTACTATGCAACAATTAACGGCTGTTATGGATAATTCTATTGCAAATATTTTATCTAAAATGCCTACTTATCAAAGAAAGCGCGATTGCTCTGTTTTAAACACTGAAGAGCAAGAGGACGCTGATGATAACGTTTCTGACATACCCTCACACCAATCTGAAGGGGCCAGGAGGGAGGTTTTGTCTGAGGGAGAAATTTCAGATTCAGGAAAAATTTCTCAACAAGCTGAACCTGATGTTGTAACATTTAAATTTAAATTAGAACATCTCCGCGCACTGCTTAAGGAGGTATTATCTACTCTGGATGATTGTGACAATTTGGTCATTCCAGAGAAATTATGTAAGATGGACAAGTTCCTAGAGGTTCCGGTGCCCCCCGATGTTTTTCCTATACCCAAGCGGGTGGCGGACATAGTAAATAAGGAATGGGAAAGGCCCGGCATACCTTTTGTTCCTCCCCCTATATTTAAGAAATTATTTCCTATAGTCGACCCCAGAAAGGACTTATGGCAGACAGTCCCTAAGGTCGAGGGGGCGGTCTCTACTCTAAACAAACGCACTACTATTCCCATAGAAGATAGTTGTGCTTTCAAAGATCCTATGGATAAAAAATTAGAGGGTTTGCTTAAAAAGATGTTTGTTCAGCAAGGTTACCTTCTACAACCAATTTCATGCATTGTTCCTGTCACTACGGCAGCGTGTTTCTGGTTCGAAGAACTAGAAAAGTCGCTCAATAAAGAATCTTCGTATGAGGAGGTTATGGACAGAGTTCAAGCACTTAAATTGGCTAACTCTTTTATTCTAGATGCCGCTTTGCAATTAGCTAGATTAGCGGCGAAAAATTCAGGGTTTGCTATCGTGGCGCGCAGAGCGCTCTGGCTAAAGTCTTGGTCAGCGGATGTGTCTTCCAAGACAAAATTGCTTAACATCCCTTTCAAGGGCAAAACACTGTTTGGTCCTGATTTGAAAGAGATTATTTCAGACATCACCGGGGGAAAGGGCCACGCCCTTCCTCAGGATAGGTCTTTTAAGGCTAGAAATAAGCCTAATTTTCGTCCCTTTCGCAGAAACGGACCAGCCTCTACTTCTACATCCTCTAAGCAAGAGGGTAATACTTCTCAACCCAAACCAGCCTGGAGACCGATGCAAGGCTGGAACAAGGGTAAGCAGGCCAAGAAGCCTGCCACTGCTACCAAAACAGCATGAAGGGATGGCCCCCTATCCGGGACCGGATCTGGTGGGGGGCAGACTTTCTCTCTTTGCTCAGGCCTGGGCAAGAGATGTTCAGGATCCTTGGGCACTAGAAATAGTTTCTCAAGGTTATCTCCTGGAATTCAAGGAACTACCCCCAAGGGGAAGGTTCCACAGGTCTCAATTATCTTCAAACCAAATAAAAAGACAGGCATTCTTACATTGTGTAGAAGACCTGTTAAAGATGGGAGTAATTCATCCAGTTCCAATAGGAGAACAAGGGATGGGGTTTTACTCCAACCTGTTCATAGTTCCCAAAAAAGAGGGAACATTCAGACCAATTCTAGATCTCAAGATCCTAAACAAATTTCTCAGGGTTCCATCGTTCAAAATGGAAACCATTCGAACGATCCTTCCTACCATCCAGGAAGGTCAATTTATGACCACGGTGGATTTAAAGGATGCGTACCTACATATTCCTATCCACAAGGAACATCATCAGTTCCTAAGGTTCGCTTTTCTGGACAAGCATTACCAGTTTGTGGCACTTCCATTCGGATTAGCCACTGCTCCGAGAATTTTCACAAAGGTACTAGGGTCCCTTCTAGCGGTTCTAAGACCAAGGGGCATTGCAGTAGTACCGTACTTGGACGACATCCTGATTCAAGCGTCGTCTCTGTCAAAAGCAAAGGCTCATACGGACATCGTCCTAGCCTTTCTCAGATCTCACGGATGGAAAGTGAACATAGAAAAAAGTTTTCTTTCCCCGTCAACAAGAGTTCCCTTCTTGGGAACAATAATAGACTCCTTAGAAATGAGGATTTTTCTGACAGAGGTCAGAAAATCAAAACTTCTAAGCTCTTGTCAAGTTCTTCATTCTGTTCTTCGTCCTTCCATAGCGCAGTGCATGGAAGTAATAGGATTGATGGTTGCAGCAATGGACATAGTTCCTTTTGCACGAATTCATCTAAGACCATTACATCTGTGCATGCTCAGACAGTGGAATGGGGATTATACAGACTTGTCTCCGACGATTCTAGTAGATCAAAGGACCAGAGATTCACTCCGTTGGTGGCTAATCCTGGACAACCTGTCACAGGGAATGAGCTTCCGCAGACCAGAGTGGGTCATTGTCACGACCGACGCCAGTCTGGTGGGCTGGGGCGCGGTCTGGGAACCCCTGAAAGCTCAGGGTCTATGGTCCCGGGAAGAATCTCTTCTCCCGATAAACATTCTGGAACTGAGAGCGATATTCAATGCTCTCAAAGCTTGGCCTCATCTAGCAAAGGCCAAATTCATAAGGTTTCAATCAGACAACATGACGACAGTTGCATATATCAACCATCAGGGGGGAACAAGGAGTTCCCTGGCGATGGAGGAAGTGACCAAGATAATTCAATGGGCGGAGGATCACTCCTGCCACTTGTCTGCAATCCACATCCCAGGAGTGGAAAATTGGGAAGCGGATTTTCTGAGTCGTCAGACATTCCATCCGGGGGAGTGGGAACTCCACCCGGAAATCTTTGCCCAAATAACTCAATTATGGGGCATTCCAGACATGGATCTGATGGCCTCTCGTCAGAACTTCAAGGTTCCTTGTTACGGGTCCAGATCCAGGGATCCCAAGGCGACTCTAGTAGATGCACTAGTAGCACCTTGGACCTTCAACCTAGCTTATGTATTCCCACCGTTTCCTCTCATTCCCAGGCTGGTAGCCAGGATCAACCAGGAGAGGGCTTCGGTGATCTTGATAGCTCCTGCGTGGCCACGCAGGACTTGGTATGCAGACCTGGTGAATATGTCATCGGCTCCACCACGGAAGCTACCTTTGAGACAGGACCTTCTTGTTCAAGGTCCATTCGAACATCCGAATCTGGTTTCCCTCCAACTGACTGCTTGGAGATTGAACACTTGATTTTATCAAAGCGTGGGTTTTCAGATTCTGTAATAGATACTCTGATTCAGGCTAGAAAGCCTGTAACTAGAAAAATTTACCATAAGATATGGAAAAAATATATCTGTTGGTGTGAATCTAAAGGATTCCCATGGAACAAGATAAAAATTCCTAAGATTCTATCCTTTCTACAAGAAGGTTTGGAGAAAGGATTATCTGCAAGTTCTCTGAAGGGACAGATCTCTGCGTTATCTGTTTTACTTCACAAAAGTGCTGGCAGCTGTGCCAGACGTTCAAGCGTTTGTTCAGGCTCTGGTTAGAATCAAGCCTGTTTACAGACCTTTGACTCCTCCCTGGAGTTTTAATCTAGTTCTTTCAGTTCTTCAAGGGGTTCCGTTTGAACCCTTACATTCCGTAGATATTAAGTTATTATCTTGGAAAGTTTTGTTTTTGGTTGCAATTTCTTCTGCTAGAAGAGTTTCTGAGTTATCTGCTCTGCAGTGTTCTCCGCCCTATCTGGTGTTCCATGTAGATAAGGTGGTTTTGCGTACTAAGCCTGGTTTTCTTCCGAAAGTTGTTTCCAACAAGAATATTAACCAGGAGATAGTTGTACCTTCTTTGTGTCCGAATCCAGTTTCAAAGAAGGAACGTTTGTTACACAATTTGGACGTAGTCCGTGCTCTAAAATTCTATTTAGAGGCCACTAAAGATTTCAGACAAACATCTTCTTTGTTTGTTGTTTATTCTGGTAAAAGGAGAGGTCAAAAAGCAACTTCTACCTCTCTTTCTTTTTGGCTTAAAAGCATTATCCGATTGGCTTATGAGACTGCCGGACGGCAGCCTCCTGAAAGAATCACAGCTCATTCCACTTGGGCTGTGGCTTCCACATGGGCCTTCAAGAACGAGGCTTCTGTTGACCAGATATGTAAGGCAGCGACTTGGTCTTCACTGCACACTTTTGCCAAATTTTACAAATTTGATACTTTTGCTTCTTCAGAGGCTATTTTTGGGAGAAAGGTTTTGCAAGCCGTGGTGCCTTCCATTTAGGTGACCTGATTTGCTCCCTCCCTTCATCCGTGTCCTAAAGCTTTGGTATTGGTTCCCACAAGTAAGGATGACGCCGTGGACCGGACACACCTATGTTGGAGAAAACAGAATTTATGCTTACCTGATAAATTACTTTCTCCAACGGTGTGTCCGGTCCACGGCCCGCCCTGGTTTTTTTAATCAGGTCTGTTGAATTATTTTCTCTAACTACAGTCACCACGGTATCATATGATTTCTCCTATGCATATTTCCTCCTGTACGTCGGTCGAATGACTGGGGTAGGCGGAGCCTAGGAGGGATCATGTGACCAGCTTTGCTGGGCTCTTTGCCATTTCCTGTTGGGGAAGAGAATATCCCTCAAGTAAGGATGACGCCGTGGACCGGACACACCTTGGAGAAAGGTAAGCATAAATTCTGTTATCCTTCTCCGGAAGGCGGCTTGTTTCTTTCAGAATTTACGGCACAGATTCCGCATGGCCATATCTATGGCATTGACGCATTTACATCTTCCAGGGAGTTATTGTCCGTGTTCCGTTAACTAAGACTCGTCAGGCGTGGGATTGTCTGGTGCACAGCCCTCTGGGGAAGCGATTTCCTCTGAGGCTTCAGGGGTTCAACCCTCGGGCCAGGGTCATCTGTTGCCCTGGCGGAGGTAAGTCCTGCCTTTCACTATAGACTGGCACGCCTTCGTGTCCTACTGAGGCATGTTTTGGCAGTGCTGGAGGATCCCTGTCCTAATGGGTTGGTGGATCCTCAGTGTTCCGTTCCAGACGGCAAGCAGGGTTAGACAAATGGGGATGAAATTAATCTCCCTGTCGTCTCCTTTTTCTTTTTTGAGTATCTTTTTCCAGTTCTGAGTTTTGGAAGAATTGGATCTCTGGCTGGCTGGTCCTGTTAGTGTGTCCGTTCTTCTTGGGCGTTAACCTGTGGGTGTTGCCCTTATTTATTTTGATCCAGTTAGGATATATTTTATTTAATTTTGATTGCTTATGTCTGTCATAATTTTTTCCTTTGCAAAGATTTTCTTCTCTGGAATTTGATACTAGCGATTTTGTGGTCGCATTGGCAGCTTCTGCGGACATATTATGTCTTCCGTTTGTCTGTTTACTTTGTCTATCCCTTCCTTGGTTGCGACTTTCTGTGGCCTTTGACAGTTTCTGGGTGCCCTATGTATCAGGCTGGTCCTGATTGGGTACTAGTTTTTCTGTCCCTTGAGGTCTTTATCAGACACGTGGTGCCCGTTATACCTGGCTAGTCTGGTTGGGGTGCTGAGTGGCTCACTCTTTATTTGAGTTTCGTTTTCTTGTTTTCGTTACAACTTATAGGTGGCCTTCGTTCCTACATGTCAGGCTGGTCCTCGTTTGTTGATTGTGCTCAGTCCTAATTGGCCTATCCATTCTTAGCTGGCGGCTTTTCCGAGGTTCTGATCCTGCTAAGGCGTACTCTGTTGGCTCCTGGGTTCTTTTGGAACCAGGGGCTAGAGTTTTTCTCCTTCCCATAGTGGGTTGGAGGTTCAGAGGATTCCATGGAACTCCGTTGTGCCAGGTTCTGGTGACTTTTCCTCGTCTTCTCCTTTGAGGCTTCCTTTGGGATTGTCCTCTTGGACTCTGTTTCCTTGATGACGGTACTTCTTCCTTCAGGCCGAGGCTGATTGGGCTTTTTTGTCCCCTTTCTTAGGGTTGGCCTTCTGGTCATCTGTTTCAGGAAGTTAGGGCCTCTTGGCTTTTTTCTACTTCAGGGATCATCTGCTCCCATAATTTTGGAGATTTGCAGATTAGATTGTCTCCTTTTTTTCCTGTGTTTGTCCCTGCTTAGGCGTTTTGGGTTTTCACCCGCTAGGGGTTAGGATGATTGTTCATTCATTAATTCCTTGAGCTGTAGGGGCTTCCGGGAAGATGATCCTAAGAGGATCTTGGAGACTACTGTTATCTTAAAAGAAGATTTAATTACACTGATTGCAGAAAACTGCAACCAGGTAATTAGCCACTACTGCGCTCTCTCTACAGATAGCTGAATGAGTGCAGCACCAGATAGTAAAGGGGTTGACTATAAAAATATTTAATTACTTATAATATTCCCTATAGGTAAAAAAATCACACATTAATAACACATTAGTAATACAGCAAAATCACAACAATATTAAATCACAACAATATAAAAATATAACAAATATTACAATAGATAAAAGAGGAAATGCATAGGCTCTTCAGCAAATATAGTCCATAAAATAAAAGTCTTTTGGTATGCCAGTTGATGTGTTAAAAAAGCAGAAAGGGCGTCAAGCAAGCTCCTGATGGGTTAATAGCCAGCGTGAAAGCTAGGTAATAGGGCGAGAAGAAGGATATACACAATCCTTTAAACAATATGAAGATACAAAAAAACATAAGGTGCACACTTTTACTTACACCAGATGTTTAAGAACTGTCTCAGGGGGCTCCTCTCACGGCGAACCGCTAATGATTCCTCAGCATGTCCCAAAGGTTTTTTCAGACAGAGGTCCGATGTGTCTTTTGTTTTATCAACCAGCCTCCAGAGAAAACCAGCCCGCCAGACGGAGTTTCAAACCAGCAAGGCGCTCCTGTGCGCCAAACCATAAACTTCAGGCTACGGAAGCCCAAAACGTCCAAAGTACTAAGCAACGCGTTTCGGCTGATTCACAGCCTTTCTCAAGCTCAATACTGACGGTATCTCAAATCCAACTCTTATACGCTCCCTCTTAAAGGGATATTATCTTGTGGAAGATCATGGATGTACAGAAAGAGGTTACTAACAACTTTAAACATCTTGGTATTCATACGGTACAATAGCAGTTGAAATAGCAATTAGAAAATTCATATACACTTTTAAATTAATATGTGAATAAATATATAAATAAATATATGAACGGGAACGGGTAATCTTAACTTCTGTAGGTGATTTGAACTTTATTTTATATACACAAGGGTTATTAATTTCATCTAATGCTGAATCATTTTTATAATTTCACTAGGTCGTCACTATAAACTACCTATTTTAATATAATGTAAACATGATTGTACTTTAAAAGCGCTATTGTTAAAATTACCTAAAAGAACTACACACTTTGTAATAAGTCAATATATATATTTGATCCTATTGTGCCAATTGAGTAAATTGGAGGAATAATTGAATTTTAAATATAAATATAAATATAAATATAAACTATTAGGGTCTCTGTACTAAAATCTATATATATATTAAGACTGAGGTTTGGTTTGTAGAGAAAACTGGATGTTTTAATGATGGGCAAATATATGCAATCCTCAAAGGGTAGATTTCTTGTATGGAATACATAGGGTTATGTGTAAAGTAAAATATCCTGTGGTTGTCACTCCTAAATAGGGCGCATCAAATGTAACAAATAGTTCAAAATTTAAATTTAAGATATAAAATGAAATGAAAAGAGTTTAATCCTATTGCTTTACATTTGGTCCTTCTAAACTAATTCTGGGAATAAAATATCATCAGATTTACAACATACAGAATTTGTAAAAACCAGAATTTGGATTCTAAAATTTTGTCTAAAATTAGAGTCAAAATCAAAATATAAAATTCAATTTCGTTTTTTTCTTCTATTTGTATTTTTATTTTTATTTTTTATTTTTTATTTTATTTTATTTCAGATAACAGTTCATGTCCAATTCTAAATTTAGACCTTGGGGTGTAAGGGAACCCATCTGGAAAATCCACTTTCCTTCCCTTTTTAGGATTTCGTTATGCAGATCTCCTCCTCTCCAGTGTTTACAAACTTTATCAATACCTATATAATTAAAATGTTTGAGATTTGCATTATTGCATAATGCAAAATGCTTTGGTACTGGGAGGTCCTTATAGCGATCCTTACTATGTTGTTCTATTGACAGGATGTGCTCCCTTATCCTGTCACGTAGGGGTCTTTCTGACTCTCCTATATATTGGGCCCCACAGCTACATTCTATCATATAGATCACATTTCTATCTATACATCTAATCATTTGGGATATTTTAAACACTTCTCCTGTTGAATTGGACTTCACTTCCTTCTTTTTTAAACCGTATTGACAAGATTTACATTTATGACAAGGGAAAAAACCTTTAAGGTCCTTCCCCCAAAGGTCTTTTTTCCTTTTTTCTTGTGTTTTTTTCAAATCTGAAGGTGCCAGTCTCATTTTTAAATTTTGTGCCTTTTTATAGACTATTTGAGGTCTATTTGGAATCAAGGGGCCTAACTTATCATCTAATTTTAGAACATCCCAATGTTTTTTCAGAATTTTTTCTATTATATTTTTATTGCCACTATATGTTGTAATAAAAGGTATGAACATAGAAGTATCATTTGTGGTTACAGTATTTCTGATATTTTTATTTTTATTGTTTTTACTACCTGCTAAAATTTCTTCCCTGTCTTGATCTTGTACATTTTTTATGGTTTCCTCCAAGGCATCAATAGGATACCCTCTCTCTAAAAATTTATTTTTTAAAATTGTTGATTGGGCATCATAATCTGTCAGAATATTACAATTTTTTCTCATTCGCAAGAACTGTCCTTTTGGGATATTCTTTTTCCACTGAGAGTGGTGACAGCTCTGTTGATGAATGTAGTTATTCGCATCTACATGTTTAAAGTGAGTTCTAGAGTTTAACTTGTTTTCCCTTATAAAAATTTCTAAATCTAAAAATTGTATATTGGTATGGCTTTTTTCCCAAGTGAACTTTAAATTTCTATCATTTGAATTCATGGATAAGATAAAATTGTCCAGACTTTTTTCATCTCCGTGCCAAATCATAAATATGTCGTCTATATACCTTCTATAGGTGACCAGGCTTGCCCCCATCTGGCTATCATCTAGGAATCTCTTTTCCCATAAGCCCATAAATAAATTAGCATAACTGGGGGCAAACCTGGTCCCCATAGCGGTCCCTTGTTCTTGGTTATAGAAAGTGTCCATAAAAGAAAAATAATTGTGCCTTAAAATAAAATTTATGCAATCCATAATAAAATTCTTTTGATCAATAGGTATCTCCTCGTCTAATTCTAAAAAATGCTTAATTGCCTCCAAACCGTCTTGATGGGATATACAAGTGTAAAGTGAAGTAACATCACATGTTACAAGTAAATCACCCTCCTGCCAATCCATAACTTTAAGTAGATTCAATATATCTTTTGAGTCTTTTAGATAGGAAGGTAAATTTTTTACATATTGTTGCAAAAACAGGTCAATATACTCGGAGAGATTTGATGTAATTGAGTTAATCCCTGAGATAATTGGCCTCCCCGGTGGCTTTTCCAGAGATTTATGAATCTTGGGGAGGCTGTATAGAAGGGGTATTTTTGGGTGGTCTATTAATAAATAATTCTTTTCTTTCTCAGTTAAAATTTCTTTTTTAAAACCTAAATCTAAAAGTTCCTTCAGGGAATCCATATATTGCACTGTGGGATCAAAATTCAATTTCCTATATGTCTTTTCATCTTTTAAAATATTATGACACATCTCTATGTATTGGGTACTATTTAAGATCACAATTCCCCCCCCTTTATCCGCCGGACTACTGTTATCTTCTCAATCCATAATTTCTAAAGTTTGAGCTCTGTTCTCTTGTACGTTTACCTTAGTCTTTGGACTTAGTGGGTATGCAAAAACCACTAGATACCTAAATTACAGATAATAAAGGGATCTAAATAGGAGGTGCGCCAATGTGTTAACTAACGTGTTTATGCTATAATATAGTCCAAAGTACCAACCTGGCAATAATAATGGTTAAAAAATTGAGTGACAATGTGAATATTCAAACAGAGAGAGTTGGATTTAGCAATAAATCTTTGTCACTAAAAAAAGTCCCAAATTACAACAAAAGAGTGTCCATATAATAAAACCAAAACAGGATCCCACGACAAATGGGGACAAAGGCAGCTCTCTCCAATAATGTGCAGAAAATCTGATGGAGTCCTAAAAGACAGAAAGCAAGAGGCGCTCTTGGTGCAGCAAGTTCAAAAAAGAGAATACCAAACCAAAGAACAAAATTAAGGTACTCACAAACAAAATTGCACATTCAGTGCAATAGCGAACAGGCCGAAGCTTCTGAGCTGCTCGGCTGACTCTCTGTGGCTGTGACTACTGGAATCCAGACCGAGGCTCCACTTCCGATACCGGTCACCAATCAGGAACGCCAGCAGGGAGAACACTGCGCCGATAATACCTGGCGAAATAGACCCAACCAGACGGGTCTCTCCAGAAAGGATTAAATAATTCAAAGTCCAGAGCAAGACTTAAAAATCCAAAACACTTTATTTAAAACATATAAAAGTGTTGCTTAGCAACGCGTTTCTCGGCTTTGGGCCATTTCATCAGGCTATATTCTTTCTCCAAGTCTTGCTCTATTTAAACCCCCTCTAACCAATCAACTGCTGAGAGTTTGGCGCGCCTCCTATCTTGGCCAATACATTGGTTACTTTAACCAATCAGATCTGACAATTGGGACACTACTCTGAAGTGTCAGAGTATATACATTTGCGTGATAATTGTAATACTTATTAGATTTGTTATATGCTATTTATGTGTATATATTCCTTGTGTACTCGACTAAGACAAAAATAGTATACTGAACATAATAACTCTAAACGAAAAACTAATAGTGAATAAATAGTTCCGGATTTTCTGACCTAATCTGCTAAACTATATTAGTAATCATGAATATTAATAATTCATAAAAAGGGTATAAATTGCTGTTAAATACAATTGGTACTATTACAATAATAATGGAAAAAAATAATATAATGAAAAAAAAAAAAGAGTTGAATAAATATTGTAAAAAATAATATATAATATAAGCACTAAGATATGTTTCGCTAAAAAACAATAAAAAATAATTTATAATATTAGTTATCATTTGATCTATCTTCAACTGGTAAAAAATTAATAGGCTGTAAAAACACATATAAACTATCCACTAAAAATTCCAGAAGTGGATACGGATATAGGTCAATCGACAAAATATAATAAATAGATGAGAATAACAAGATCTCTAACAGGACCACATAAAACCCAAAATAATATAGAGGACCATCTAATAACTCTACCCAATACTACCTAATAACTCTGTTCTCTTGTACGTTTACCTTAGTCTTTGGACTTAGTGGGTGTTGTCCCTAGAGCCTTTAGGGTCAACCAGAGTAGCTGTGTGACTTTTATCATTGCCTAGCACCCTTTAAGTTGGGAGTTGTATCCCACTGTGGGTGTCTTTAAGCACTCTGTGTCTGGGACACTTACGTGAGTGTTCAGTGTCCAAGGTGCTGTGGATATGACTATGATTGTATTGCCTGTGGTGCAAAGTCTGCTCCGGATGAGGTAACCCGGTGGGTTCCTCAGGGGTTATTAGTTTGTTTTAAGCAGGCTCTGAGTTCTGGGTGTCCAGGTTTTTTTTTGCCCTGGTCTTTGACTGAACTTTTTGGGGTTCTGTATCCAAATCCCTGAGGACTGGTTCGGGATGGCCCAGTTTCCCGGTTTCCGGGACATCATCTGTTCCTATGGGTGTATTTTTCTCTTGTTTATCAGAGAAGTAGACTTTTCTACTGGGCCGGCCGTAGTGACCGAATGTTTTTTTAATTCGGTAATTAACTTTTTGTGTCTGTCTACAGCTTTTCACTCCATACCTGTGTATGGGTGAGCTGTTCTGTTTTTGTTTCCCCTCCCTTTGGGGTGGATTTGGCATTCCACTGTATCCGCCTGGTGCTTGGAGGTACTTTTTCTTTTTCTGTTCAGTGGGGTTGTCCCCCTTGCCTTGCATACAAGATGTGAGAGTGAAGGACTGGATTTCTTGTGACATGCCATTACTGTGGTTTCAGTAGAGGGTCTCCTTTTGGGAGTGTCCTTAGTCTTTGGGAAGGGAGCTGCAACTGGTTTCTGGAACCCAAGCTCTTTTTGGGGGACTGGATCAACTCCCTTTTCCTTCCTGAAGGTCTTGGTGATTTGGGGAATTTTTAATTCCTTTGTCTTTTCGGACATTATCAATCATTTTGGTGCTGGGTCCTTTGCCCGGAGCAAGGGTCAGGGATCTGTCTGATCTGTTGATCTTTGACCGCGTATCATAGTTATATCTTGTAAGAACCTTCCTTGGGTGGGAGGTTTTGCGGTGGATCGCTCCTCGGCAGGTAGTTTTTCTCTGCTGGTTCTGTTCTGTTCTTTTCTTTTCCTGCCTTTCTTGGGAAGGAGTTGTTCTGCACTACTTTGGAGTTTTTCTTTTCTGAAGAGGGTCCTGTACAGTTTACTAGCTTGGGTAGCCGGGATTGGCGGCTTGTGTTCGCTAAGACCTCCTTTGCAGCAGGAAGCCTATGGCTTCAGAGGAGCATATTCAGATATTCTGATGCTGTTTTTCAGCAGCTCCCGGGGACGGTTTGTCTTTCGGTTGCTCTATCCTGGGTGCGAGTTAGCACTCTGTGTAGGGAAGGGGTTCTTCCTTTCTCCCTTTCAGTTTTCAGGACATTATTTTGGTCTTTTGGTTTCTATGCAGATAGGGGTCTGGGTTTTAGAGACCTTTTGGACTTCCTTATCTGGGTCCTTTTTCTTCCTTCAAGGGAAATGTGGATGTTCCCCTTACTTCTGGTCGGTGGTGAATTTATTTGGCAATCTGTGTGCCTGCGGGACTTTTTCCCCTCAGAGACTTTTTGGCTCGGTCGAATCTGGTATCCTGAGCGGTCTCTAGCAAGGCCCTTGTTGGTTCTAACTGTTGGGCAGTTGCTTGGGCCTTTTCTTCCCTTAAGCTTCTGCTGAAGCAGTTTTTTTGTCGGGAGTTCGGGTGTTTTCAGGCTGTGGTGCCCTCGGAATGGGCCGCCTTTTGTACCCGCCCATTTTGCATTCAGTGTCCTCTCTAGCTTGGGAATTGTTTTCCCAAAAGTAATGAATGCAGCTGTGGACTCTCCCCATTTATGAAGAAAAACTTAAATTATGCTTACCTGATCATTTTCTTTTCTTCAGATGGGGAGAGTCCACAGCTCCCCGCCCGCGTTTTTTATATGGGGACGGCCGTAATTTTTATTTTTGTTCTTCTGGCACCTTTTTCACCCTGATGTTTCTCCTACTCTTCCTTGTTCCCTCTGTGTATTTGCCACCTCCTGGTGGCCAGGTTCTGAATACCCAAAAGTAATGAATGCAGCTGTGGACTCTCCCCATCTGAAGAAAAGAAAATTATCAAGTAAGCATAATTTAAGTTTTTCTGTAATCTTTTCATTGGTGGTAAGTTGTTCATGATAGAAGAACAGGCTCATGTGCCCTTATGTTAGCAATTGAAAAATCCTTCAGGCTACCCAAATAACTTGCAAGGTGCAAAGTGGAAATCACCAGTTACAGAAATTGTAATTTGTATTCCATCTCCTATAGTTGACCTGCAATGATCCTCATAACAGCAGCGATTAAAACACAGATGGGAAAGGAGACACAAGCCTGTAAACGTAAACTGATTAGATATTAGGCTAGCAATACATTTTATGCAAATATAAGATGTTCAATAGATATACAAACATAGACAATGAGGCCTATTTATGAAAGGTCTTGCGGACCTGATCCGACAGTGCGGATCAGGTCTGCAAGACATTGCTGAATGCGGAGAGCAATACGCTCTCCGTATTCAGCATTGCACCAGCAGCCCCCCCAAAATAAAAATAAAAACCCTAGCCTAAACTAAAGTGCCAATAGCCCTTAAAAGGGCCTTTTTACAGGGCATTGCCCCAAAGAAATCGTCTTTTACCTGTAAAAAAAAAAAATACAAACAACCCCCAACAGTAAAACCCCCCACCCACACAACCAAACCCCCAAAATAAAATCCTATCTAAAAAAACTAAGTTCCCCATTGCCCTGAAAAGGGCATTTGGATGGGCATTGCCCTTAAAAGGTCATTTAACGCTTTTCCATTGCCCAAAGTCCATAATCTAAAAATAAAACCCACCCAATAAACCCTTAAAAAAAACTAACACTAACCCCTGAAGATCCACTTACAGTTTTTGAAGACCGGACATCCATCCTCATCAAGCCGGGAGAAGTCTTCATCCAAGCAGGCAGAAGTACTCAACGAAGCCGGGAGAAGTCTTCATCCAAGCGGCAAGAAGTGGTCCTCCAGGCGAGCAGAAGTCTTCATACAGACGGCATCTTCTGTCTTCATCCTTCCGACGCGGAGCGGCTCCATCTTCAAGACATCCGGTGCGGAGCATCCTTTTCTTTCAACAGCTACTGAAGAATGAAGGTTCCTTTAAGGGACGTCATCCAAGATGGCGTCCCTTGAATTCCGGTTGGCTGATAGAATTCTATCAGCCATTCGGAATTAAAGTTGAAAAAATCCTATTGGCTGATGCAAACAGTCAATAGGATTGAGCTTGCATTCTATTGGCTGTTCCAAACCCGGCTTCGTTGAGGATGGATGTCCGGTCTTCAAAAACTGTAAGTGGATCTTCGGGGGTTAGTGTTAAGTTTTTTTAAGGGTTTATTGGGTGGGTTCTATTTTTAGCTTAGGGTTTGGGCTGAAAAATAGATAAATGCTCTTTTAAGGGCAATGCCCATCCAAATGCCCTTTTCAGGGCAATGGGGAGCTTAGGTTTTTTTTAGATAAGATTTTATTTGGGGGGTTTGGTTGTGTGGGTTTTATTGTTGGGGGGTTGTTTGTATTATTTTTTTACAGGTAAAAGAGCTGATTTCTTTGGGGCAATGCCCCGCAAAAGGCCCTTTTAAGGGCTATTGGCAGTTTAGTTTAGGCTAGGGTTTTTTTATTTTGGGGGGGCTTTTTTTATTTTGATAGGGCTATTAGATTAGGTGTAATTAGTTTAAATATTTGATCATTTCTTTTTTATTTTGTGTAATTTAGTGTTTGTTTTTGTAATTTAGTTAATTGTATTTAATTAATGTAATTGATTTAATTGTAGTGTAAGGTTAGGTGTTAGTGTAAGACAGGTTAGGTTTTATTTTACAGGTAAGTTTATATTTATTTTAACTAGGTAGTTAGTAAATAGTTAATAACTATTTAGTAACTAGTCTACCTAGTTAAAATAAATACAAACTTACCTGTGAAATAAATATAAACCCTAAGATAGCTACAGTGTAACTATTAGTTATATTGTAGCTCGCTTAGGTTTTATTTTATATGTAAGTATTTAGTTTTAAATAGGAGTTATTTAGGTATTAATTGTAATTTTTATTTAGATTTATTTTAATTATGTTAAAGTTAGTGGGTGTTAGGGTTAGACTTATGGTTAGGTTTAGGGGTTAATAACTTTAGTATAGTGGCAGCGATTTTGGGGGCAGCAGATTTGGGGTTAATAACAGTAATGTAGGTTGCGGCGATGTTAGGGACAGCAGATTAGGGGTTAATAATATTTAAATAGTGTTTGCCATGCGGGAGTACGGCGGTTTAGGGGTTAATATGTTTATTATAGTGGCGGCGATGTTGGGAGCGGCAGATTAGGGGTTAATAATTTTATTTTAGTGTTTGCAATGCGGGAGGGCCTCGGTTTAGGGGTTAATAGGTAGTTTATGGGTGTTAGTGTACTTTGTAACACTTTAGTTATGAGTTTTATGTTACGGCTTTGTAACATAAAACCCATAACTACCGATTTTTAGTTTAGAGTACGGATCTTGTAGTTATAGGCTGTACCGCTCACTTTTTGGCCAGACAGGGAAACTCGTAAACTTGTAATACCGGCGCTGTGGAAGTCCCAGTGAAAAAGGACTTTTTGAAAGGTGCGGTAGTTACGTTGTGTGACGGCCAAAAAAGTGTGCGGTACAGATATACCTGCAAGACTCGTAATACCAGCCGTAGTGAAAAAACAGCGTTATGAGGATTTTTTACTCATAACGCAAAACTCGTAATCTAGCCGATAGATTGCTAAATATTATACCAGTAAAATCAGTTAAATTCTGAATGAGGAAAAACGAGATTATTTCAAGATGTACCAATAACAAATTAATAATTCAGTTAATTTAAATAGGTTCATGTGTTTTTTTTATTATTATTAATTTTTCTGTGTGGAATAGTATACAAGGCAAAGATTGGAAAATAATTTGATAAATAGATTATATCTTTGCAGAACAGAATTGACATGATGTCCATTGATGTGGGTTTTAAATTATTACAGTCTAGATCAGACCTGAATGATCACAGGAGACACTTCAAACAGAAAATAATTAAATGCTTTGTTGAAGCAAAAAAAGAACAAAATTATATTTTCTTTAACCCTTGATTGCTGATATCTTCCAACTACAAGTTTGTTTTCTAGTACAAAATAACACAAAATGTAAACTACAGAATAAATATTTTCAAAATAATAAAAATAAATATTTCTAACCTTACGAAGGACATAGTATACAGAAAATGTTGTTAGTTTATTTTTTGTTAAAGGGATGGTAAACAAAAGAAAAAAAAAAACTCCCTTCCATATACCTGACCCTGATAAGATGTTTATAGAACACCACACTTCTGAAACCCATTTTTTTTAAAGGGACATTAAACACTTTGAGATGGTAATATAAAATGATAAACTGTATATATGAAAACAATTCTGCAATATATTTTCATTATTTATTTTGTTTCATTTTCCTGTAATTGAGAAATAGAAGTGCAGAACACTTATATTCCACACAGCCATTGGCTGCACACAGTGACCAATTTATAACTGTCTCTAATTGGCCACAGCAGAGAAGGTAACCTAAGTTACAACATGGCAGCTCCCAATGTTTTATAGACACTAAAACTTTGCACTTATTTTGCCAATATTTAAACAGCTACCAAAAATAAAAAAAATACATCTACATATTACTCTCAGACTAATCTTTTCTTTAAATGCATCAATCTATCTAGCATTTATTTAGTGTTTTATGCCCCTTTAATGTTAACATCCATATAGTTTTTTTTATTTTGTGTCAGCAGACAAAACACCAATCAGATGTGCACTGATAGAGCTACAAAGACTGCAGACTACACTCTCCTGTTTTCTCTTCTGAGCTGGGTTAGCAGTGCAGAGAAGCTTCACACGTTTGCAAAGTGTGAGGTTTCCCTACTCTGATAACTCGACTCAGCAGAGAAAATGAAAATGCGCATTTTGCCTCTCAACAGGATGGTCAGTTATAGGCTTAGATAAATGCATGGAAGTTTTTTTGTTTCCTTTTGTTAAAAAAAAAAAATCTTTCCAGTTTACTCCTATTATCAAATTTGCTTTGTTCCCATGGTATTCTTTGTTAAAGAGATACCTAGGTGCACTACATGGCAGGTAATAGTGCTGCCATCTAGTGCTCTTGCAAATGAATAACATTCTTGCAAAACTGCTTCCATATAGTGCTCCCGACATGGGCCTGCTTTCTTCTATAAGGTAAGACAAGTCCACGGATTAGCTAAGTAAAAACACCTTGGCAATATAATTTTATTATTTGTTTTGCTGTCTTTTCCTGCAATGTAAAGTCTAAGGGGCCTATCTATCAAGCTCCGAATGGAGCTTGAGGCCCCGTGTTTCTGGCGAGCCTGCATGCTCGCAAGAAACAGCAGTTATGAAGCAGCGGTCTAAAGACCTCTGCTCCATAACCCTGTCCGCCTGCTCTGATGAGGCGGACAGGAATCGCCGGAATTCAACCCGATCGAGTACGATCGGGTTGATTGACACCGCGAGTCTGCAGGGGGCGGTGTTGCACCAGCAGCTCACAAGAGCTGCTGGTGCAATGCTGAATACAGAGAGCGTATTGCTGTCCGCATTCATCGATGTCTGTCGGACCTGATCCGCACTGTTGGATCAGGTCCGACAGACATTTGATAAATAGGCCTCTATAAATTAAACAGTTTTCCAATTCTGAGAACTGATAGAGCACATGACAGACTTCCCAAGCCTATAACCCTGCCACATATCTGTCCCTAATTAACTCCACCAGCGATTATCAGATCAGAAACTAAAACAACAACAAAAATTGTTTGCTAAGAATAAATTAAAGTGGCTAGCTGTGTCTACCTCAGTAATAAATTTGGATTGATTTCTCCAAAAAAGCCAAGTGGTAAATGTAGTTTGGCTATTGACAAAACAGTTACATCAACAAGGTGTTAATGCATTCATTCACCCAACTCACCTAATATATTAGTTTATTGAAGGACTACAGAAAATATGTTTACTTTCCCTTTACATATTTGACTAATTATTAGCCACTCCCTAGTATACTATGGATATTATGTTGAAGGAATAAAATATTTTTTTACTTTGAATATCACTAGTTAATTGCATGTTTCATAAGTGTAATATACAGGTGATTACACCCTAGCATTAAAGGGACAGTTCACTCAAAATATTTGTCCCCTTTAATGTGTTCCCAGTAATCCACTTTACCTGCTGAAGTGTATGAAATTGTTTATAAGTATTTCATTTACCCTTATATTGTCATTTAAAATAGTTGATTTAGCCGGTGGTATCCCCACTTATTCTAAAAGTTTCTGGCCTTAGGTCCAAGCTATAGATAACCTGTGTAAACACAGCAAACAGAAGAAATTACTCTCCCAGTGAGGTATAGAAGAGATAAGGTAATAAAATGTTAATTTTCCATTGTTCTCTCTAAGTACTGGTCTTTGGTTTACTGACAGATATAATATAAAGCAGGTATAGGTACACACTGTGATAAAGTAAATAGATCTGATTATACCTACAAGCTCAACCCATTTTATTAGGTTGTGGCTTCAAAACACAAAATCAGCTAATTCATATACACAAATAAGCCTTAAAAAAAGCAAATCTCATACATTTTATACTCTGCAGCTTGTAAAAAAACGTATTTGGAAACACATTAATGGAAAACCAATTTTACAGTATACTGTCCCTATAAGGTTGCCAACACGGCCATCTTTTCCTGGACACTTTTTTGAGTTATACATGCTGCAGGGTGTGCGGAGAGGAACCCTTCCTAGCATGGATGTACCATCAGTATGAGTAAGTGAAAATTGCCATTTGTTACCTTGAAATGTCAGGCACGCTGACAGGGTTATACAAATGAGCATAATCCAGGCTTCATGAAATAGAAGATCTGACAAAGCCTTGTCCGGGAGTTCATTAAGTGAGAAAGTGTTTCATTAGCTGCAGATCGTTGTGTTAACATAATATACAGTGTATACTTTTAGCCTTTACCATCTAAATTGCTTTGTTGGATTTAAGGATTGCAGCAATTCTGATCAACCATATCATTGTTTTCATATAACTGTGCCTGAAAATGCAGATTTTCCCAGTAACGAGTGTTTTAGGTGAGGGATAGCTGCAGATGTAGCTTTCTAATATAATTGTAACGGTCAGTTCCTTGGTAAATAAGGGGGGGGGGGAATTAATAAAAACGGTGTATTCTGAATTAAACGTTGTGGTAGTTAATTAAAAGGGACATTTTAACTCCTCACATTTTCTGTCATGCATTGCATTTTAAAGTTTTAAAAAATTTGTTATTTGTAATTTACCAACAGTGCTTACTGTTGCACGCAAGCGATATCGGGTTTATTGCGACTGTTCGCACGAATCAGAAGTAACGCACGCATCACAAGTTGAAAGTAAACATGTTCAGTCGAGTAAAATTTAATTTAACGAGCGCAGGAATAGCGAGACTGTAGAGCTCTGGTTAACTCTTACGCAAGTGAAAAAAGTGTTAACACATCAAAATTACATTAAAAATTACTGTCACGCTCATAAAAATGATTATAAAAACAAGTTGCACAAAAAGGTTTTAAGGGCTCAAAGATATGAGGTCTCAGGTGTTAGAAAAAAATGTACTGCAAAGGGCTTTAACATAGAGATACATATACATATCTAAAGCTGTATATGTATATACTGTATAAATATACAGTATGTGTACATATGTATTTATGAGCATGTATTTACAGACATATATACACACACACGCACACACACATATGTACTATATATATATATATATATATATATATATATATATATATAACATAATGCTAGAATGCACCTGTCATGGTCAATTATATATTTTCTACCTATATATGTATTCATATTGTTTATGTTTTTTATTGTACCCTAATGTATCAATGCAATGTTTTGTGGACCCAGGACATACTTGAAAACGAGAGAAATCTCAATGCATCCTTCTTGGTAAAATATTTTATAAATTATATATATATATATATATATATATATATATATACACACACACGTATGTGTTTATATGTGCATCGGAGTCCTTTGCAGTCAAGTAGATGAAAACATATAAAATCATATTTCTCCAACATAGGTGTGTCCGGTCCACGGCGTCATCCTTACTTGTGGGATATTCTCCTCCCCAACAGGAAATGGCAAAGAGCCCAGCAAAGCTGGTCACATGATCCCTCCTAGGCTCCGCCTACCCCAGTCATTCTCTTTGCCGTTGTACAGGCAACATCTCCACGGAGATGGCTTAGAGTTTTTTAGTGTTTAACTGTAGTTTTTATTATTCAATCAAGAGTTTGTTATTTTGAAATAGTGCTGGTATGTACTATTTACTCAGAAACAGAAAAGAGATGAAGATTTCTGTTTGTATGAGGAAAATGATTTTAGCAACCGTCACTAAAATCCATGGCTGTTCCACACAGGACTGTTGAGAGCAATTAACTTCAGTTGGGGGAACAGTGTGCAGTCTCTTGCTGCTTGAGGTATGACACATTCTAACAAGACGATGTAATGCTGGAAGCTGTCATTTTCCCTATGGGATCCGGTAAGCCATGTTTATTGCGATCGTAAATAAGGGCTTCACAAGGGCTTATTAAAACTGTAGACTTTTTTTGGGCTAAATCGATTCATTATTAACACATATTTAGCCTTGAGGAATCATTTTATCTGGGTATTTTGATATAATAATATCGGCAGGCACTGGTTTAGACACCTTATTCTTTAGGGGCTTCCCCAAAGCATAAGCAGAGCCTCATTTTCGCGCCGGTGTTGCGCACTTGTTTTTGAGAGGCATGGCATGCAGTCGCATGTGAGAGGAGCTCTGATACTTAGAAAAGACTTTCTGAAGGCGTCATTTGGTATCGTATTCCCCTTTGGGCTTGGTTGGGTCTCAGCAAAGCAGATACCAGGGACTGTAAAGGGGTTAAAGTTCAAAACGGCTCCGGTTCCGTTATTTTAAGGGTTAAAGCTTCCAAATTTGGTGTGCAATACTTTTAAGGCTTTAAGACACTGTGGTGAAAATTTGGTGAATTTTGAACAATTCCTTCATGTTTTTTCGCAATTGCAGTAATAAAGTGTGTTCAGTTTAAAATTTAAAGTGACAGTAACGGTTTTATTTTAAAACGTTTTTTGTACTTTGTTATCAAGTTTATGCCTGTTTAACATGTCTGAACTACCAGATAGACTGTGTTCTGAATGTGGGGAAGCCAGAATTCCTATTCATTTAAATAAATGTGATTTATGTGATAATGACAATGATGCCCAAGATGATTCCTCAAGTGAGGGGAGTAAGCATGGTACTGCATCATTCCCTCCTTCGTCTACACGAGTCTTGCCCACTCAGGAGGCCCCTAGTACATCTAGCGCGCCAATACTCCTTACTATGCAACAATTAACGGCTGTAATGGATAATTCTGTCAAAAACATTTTAGCCAAAATGAACACTTATCAGCGTAAGCGCGGCTGCTCTGTTTTAGATACTGAAGAGCATGACGACGCTGATAATAATATTTCTGAAGGGCCCCTAACCCAGTCTGATGGGGCCAGGGAGGTTTTGTCTGAGGGAGAAATTACTGATTCAGGGAACATTTCTCAACAGGCTGAACCTGATGTGATTGCATTTAAATTTAAGTTGGAACATCTCCGCATTCTGCTTAAGGAGGTATTATCCACTCTGGATGATTGTGACAAGTTGGTCATCCCAGAGAAACTTTGTAAAATGGACAAGTTCCTAGAGGTGCCGGGGCTCCCAGAAGCTTTTCCTATACCCAAGCGGGTGGCGGACATTGTTAATAAAGAATGGGAAAGGCCCGGTATTCCTTTCGTCCCTCCCCCCATATTTAAAAAATTGTTTCCTATGGTCGACCCCAGAAAGGACTTATGGCAGACAGTCCCCAAGGTCGAGGGAGCGGTTTCCACTTTAAACAAACGCACCACTATACCCATAGAGGATAGTTGTGCTTTCAAAGATCCTATGGATAAAAAATTAGAAGGTTTGCTTAAAAAAATGTTTGTTCAGCAAGGTTACCTTCTACAACCAATTTCATGCATTGTCCCTGTCGCTACAGCCGCATGTTTCTGGTTCGATGATCTGATAAGAGCGGTCGATAGTGATTCTCCTCCTTTGGAGGAGATTATGGACAGAATCAATGCTCTCAAATTGGCTAATTCTTTCACCCTAGACGCCACTTTGCAATTGGCTAGGTTAGCGGCTAAGAATTCTGGGTTTGCTATTGTGGCGCGCAGAGCGCTTTGGTTGAAATCTTGGTCGGCTGATGCGTCTTCCAAGAACAAGCTACTTAACATTCCTTTCAAGGGGAAAACGCTGTTTGGCCCTGACTTGAAAGAGATTATCTCTGATATCACTGGGGGTAAGGGCCACGCCCTTCCTCAGGATCGGCCTTTCAAGGCAAAAAATAAACCTAATTTTCGTCCCTTTCGTAGAAACGGACCAGCCCAAGGTGCTACGTCCTCTAAGCAAGAGGGTAATACTTCTCAAGCCAAGCCAGCTTGGAGACCAATGCAAGGCTGGAACAAGGGAAAGCAGGCCAAGAAACCTGCCACTGCTACCAAGACAGCATGAAATGTTGGCCCCCGATCCGGGACCGGATCTGGTGGGGGGCAGACTCTCTCTCTTCGCTCAGGCTTGGGCAAGAGATGTTCTGGATCCTTGGGCGCTAGAAATAGTCTCCCAAGGTTATCTTCTGGAATTCAAGGGACTTCCCCCAAGGGGGAGGTTCCACAGGTCTCAGTTGTCTTCAGACCACATAAAAAGACAGGCATTCTTACATTGTGTAGAAGACCTGTTAAAAATGGGAGTGATTCATCCTGTTCCATTAAGAGAACAAGGGATGGGGTTCTACTCCAATCTGTTCATAGTTCCCAAAAAAGAGGGAACGTTCAGACCAATCTTAGATCTCAAGATCTTAAACAAGTTTCTCAAGGTTCCATCGTTCAAGATGGAAACCATTCGAACTATTCTTCCTTCCATCCAGGAAGGTCAATTCATGACCACGGTGGATTTAAAGGATGCGTATCTACATATTCCTATCCACAAGGAACATCATCGGTTCCTAAGGTTCGCATTCCTGGACAAACATTACCAGTTCGTGGCGCTTCCTTTCGGATTAGCCACTGCTCCAAGGATTTTCACAAAGGTACTAGGGTCCCTTCTAGCTGTGCTAAGACCAAGGGGCATTGCTGTAGTACCTTACTTGGACGACATTCTGATTCAAGCGTCGTCCCTTCCTCAAGCAAAGGCTCACACGGACATTGTCCTGGCCTTTCTCAGATCTCACGGATGGAAAGTGAACGTGGAAAAGAGTTCTCTATCCCCGTCAACAAGGGTTCCCTTCTTGGGAACAATAATAGACTCCTTAGAAATGAGGATTTTTCTGACAGAGGCCAGAAAAACAAAGCTTCTAGACTCTTGTCGGATACTTCATTCCGTTCCTCTTCCTTCCATAGCTCAGTGCATGGAAGTGATCGGGTTGATGGTAGCGGCAATGGACATAGTTCCTTTTGCGCGCATTCATCTAAGACCATTACAACTGTGCATGCTCAGTCAGTGGAATGGGGACTATACAGACTTGTCTCCGAAGATACAAGTAAATCAGAGGACCAGAGACTCACTCCGTTGGTGGCTGTCCCTGGACAACCCGTCACAAGGGATGACATTCCGCAGACCAGAGTGGGTCATTGTCACGACCGACGCCAGTCTGATGGGCTGGGGCGCGGTCTGGGGATCCCTGAAAGCTCAGGGTCTTTGGTCTCGGGAAGAATCTCTTCTACCGATAAATATTCTGGAACTGAGAGCGATATTCAATGCTCTCAAGGCTTGGCCTCAGCTAGCGAGGGCCAAGTTCATACGGTTTCAATCAGACAACATGACAACTGTTGCGTACATCAACCATCAGGGGGGAACAAGGAGTTCCCTAGCGATGGAAGAAGTGACCAAAATCATTCTATGGGCGGAGTCTCACTCCTGCCACTTGTCTGCTATCCACATCCCAGGAGTGGAAAATTGGGAAGCGGATTTTCTGAGTCGTCAGACATTGCATCCGGGGGAGTGGGAACTCCATCCGGAAATCTTTGCCCAAGTCACTCAGCTGTGGGGCATTCCAGACATGGATCTGATGGCCTCTCGTCAGAACTTCAAAGTTCCTTGCTACGGGTCCAGATCCAGGGATCCCAAGGCGGCTCTAGTGGATGCACTAGTAGCACCTTGGACCTTCAAACTAGCTTATGTGTTCCCGCCGTTTCCTCTCATCCCCAGGCTGGTAGCCAGGATCAATCAGGAGAGGGCGTCGGTGATCTTGATAGCTCCTGCGTGGCCACGCAGGACTTGGTATGCAGATCTGGTGAATATGTCATCGGCTCCACCTTGGAAGCTACCTTTGAGACGAGACCTTCTTGTTCAGGGTCCGTTCGAACATCCGAATCTGGTTTCACTCCAGCTGACTGCTTGGAGATTGAACGCTTGATTTTATCGAAGCGAGGGTTCTCAGATTCTGTTATTGATACTCTTGTTCAGGCCAGAAAGCCTGTAACTAGAAAGATTTACCACAAAATTTGGAAAAAATATATCTGTTGGTGTGAATCTAAAGGATTCTCTTGGGACAAGGTTAAGATTCCTAGGATTCTATCCTTCCTTCAAGAAGGATTGGAAAAAGGATTATCTGCAAGTTCCCTGAAGGGACAGATTTCTGCCTTGTCGGTGTTACTTCACAAAAAACTGGCTGCTGTGCCAGATGTTCAAGCCTTTGTTCAGGCTCTGGTTAGAATTAAGCCTGTTTACAAACCTTTGACTCCTCCTTGGAGTCTCAATTTAGTTCTTTCAGTTCTTCAGGGGGTTCCGTTTGAACCCTTGCATTCCGTTGATATTAAGTTATTATCTTGGAAAGTTTTGTTTTTTAGTTGCAATTTCTTCTGCTAGAAGAGTTTCAGAATTATCTGCTCTGCAGTGTTCTCCTCCTTATCTGGTGTTCCATGCAGATAAGGTGGTTTTACGTACTAAACCTGGTTTTCTTCCAAAGGTTGTTTCTAACAAAAACATTAACCAGGAGATTATCGTACCTTCTCTGTGTCCGAAACCAGTTTCAAAGAAGGAACGTTTGTTGCACAATTTGGATGTTGTTCGCGCTCTAAAATTCTATTTAGATGCTACAAAGGATTTTAGACAAACATCTTCCTTGTTTGTTGTTTATTCTGGTAAAAGGAGAGGTCAAAAAGCAACTTCTACCTCTCTCTCTTTTTGGATTAAGAGCATCATCAGATTGGCTTACGAGACTGCCGGACGGCAGCCTCCCGAAAGAATCACAGCTCATTCCACTAGGGCTGTGGCTTCCACATGGGCCTTCAAGAACGAGGCTTCTGTTGATCAGATATGTAGGGCAGCGACTTGGTCTTCACTGCACACTTTTACCAAATTTTACAAGTTTGATACTTTTGCTTCTTCTGAGGCTATTTTTGGGAGAAAGGTTTTGCAAGCCGTGGTGCCTTCCATTTAGGTGACCTGATTTGCTCCCTCCCTTCATCCGTGTCCTAAAGCTTTGGTATTGGTTCCCACAAGTAAGGATGACGCCGTGGACCGGACACACCTATGTTGGAGAAAACAGAATTTATGTTTACCTGATAAATTACTTTCTCCAACGGTGTGTCCGGTCCACGGCCCGCCCTGGTTTTTTTAATCAGGTCTGATAATTTATTTTCTTTAACTACAGTCACCACAGTACCATATGGTTTCTCCTATGCAAATATTCCTCCTTAACGTCGGTCGAATGACTGGGGTAGGCGGAGCCTAGGAGGGATCATGTGACCAGCTTTGCTGGGCTCTTTGCCATTTCCTGTTGGGGAGGAGAATATCCCACAAGTAAGGATGACGCCGTGGACCGGACACACCGTTGGAGAAAGTAATTTATCAGGTAAACATAAATTCTGTTTTATTCAATATTAAAATGTAATAAAGTGTTTAACTGTGTATTTACTGTAACTATTTCACATTCCAATGTTCTTCACATAGGGGGATTTGTTAAAAGTATTTTTAAATAGATATTCCTATATATATCTATAAATCTATACCTTTATATAATTTTATATATATATATATATATATATATATATATATATATATATATATATTTGCCTTGCCCTTTTAAGACAACAGGAGAAATAGCCGATTGAAACATTCAGAAATTAAGAACTATATAACTGGGGAATCATTTCTCCAACATTGGTGTGTCCGGTCCACGGCGTCATCCTTACTTGTGGAAATATCTCTTCCCCAACAGGAAATGGCAAAGAGTCCCAGCAAAGCTGGCCATATAGTCCCTCCTAGGCTCCGCCCACCCCAGTCATTCTCTTTGCCGTTGCACAGGCAACATCTCCACGGAGATGGTTAAGAGTATGTGGTGTATTAGTTGTAGTTTTTATTCTACTATCAAGAGTTTGTTATTTTAAAATAGTGCTGGTATGTACTATTTACTCTGAAACAGAAAAAGATGAAGAATTCTGTTTGTGAGAGGAAGATGATTTTAGCAGACAGTAACTAAAATCGTTTGCTGTTTCCACATAGGACTGTTGAGATGAAGTATCTTCAGTTGGGGGAAACAGTTAGCAGACTTTTCTGCTTAAGGTATGACTAGCCATATTTCTAACAAGACTGTGTAATGCTGGAAGGCTGTCATTTCCCCTCATGGGGACCGGTAAGCCATTTTCTTAGTCTCAAACAGAATAAAGGGCTTAATATGGGCTATAAAACTGGTAGACACTTTTATGGGCAACATTGATTGCTTTATTTGGGCATTTTATACATGTTTATGCTGGTTTTTCACACTTATAAACTTGGGGAATTTTTTTTAACGTCAGGCACTGTGTTAGACACCTTTTCCAGTCAGGAAGGGCCTTCCCAGTTGTAGGCTGAGCCTCATTTTCGCGCCATTACTGCGCAGTTACTTTTGAGAGCAAGACATGCAGATGCATGTGTGAGGATCTGAAAGTAGTTGGAAAAGTTCCTAGAAGGCTTCATTTGGTATCGTATTCCCCCCTTGGTTTGGTAAAGTCGCAGCAAAGGCTGTAGCTGGGACTGTAGAGGGGTTAAAAAATTTTATTTTAAGGGTTAAAGCTCTGAAAATTGGTGTGCAATACTTTGAATGCTTTAAGACACTGTGGTGAAATTTTGGTAAATTTTGGACAATTCCTTCATACTTTTTCACATATTCAGTAATAAAGTGTGCTCTGTTTAAAATTTAAAGAGACAGTAACGGTTTTTGTGCTTTATTGACAAGTTTAAGCCTGTTTAACATGTCTGTACCTTCAGATAAGCTATGTTCTATATGTATGAAAGTCAATGTGTCTCCCCCTTCAAAATTGTGTGATAATTGTGCCATAGCGTCCAAACAAAGTAAGGACAGTACTGCCACAGATAATGAAATTGCCCAAGATGATTCATCAGATGAAGGGAGTAGACATGGTTCTACATCCTCTCCTTCTGTGTCTATACCAGTTTTGCCCACGCAGGAGGCCCCTAGTACTTCTAGCGCGCCAATGCTTATTACTATGCAACAATTGACGGCAGTAATGGATAACTCCATAGCAAATATTTTATCCAAAATGCCTGCATATCAGAGAAAGCGCGATTGCTCTTTTTTAAACACTGAAGAGCAGGAGGGCGCCAATGATGATTGCTCTGTCATACCCTCACACCAATCTGAAGGGGCCATGAGGGAGGTTTTGTCAGATGGGGAAATTTCAGATTCAGGAAAAATTTCTCAACAGGCTGAACCTGATGTTGTGACATTTAAATTTAAATTAGAGCATCTCCGCGCACTGCTTAAGGAGGTGTTATCTACTCTGGATGATTGTGACAACCTGGTCATTCCAGAAAAATTATGCAAGATGGACAAGTTCCTAGAGGTTCCGGTGCACCCCGACGCTTTTCCTATACCCAAGCGGGTGGCGGACATAGTGAATAAGGAGTGGGAGAAGCCCGGCATACCTTTTGTCCCCCCTCCTATATTTAAGAAATTATTTCCTATGGTCGACCCCAGAAAGGACTTATGGCAGACAGTCCCTAAGGTCGAGGGGGCAGTTTCTACTCTAAACAAGCGCACTACTATTCCTATCGAGGATAATTGTGCTTTCAAAGATCCTATGGATAAAAAATTAGAGGGTTTGCTTAAAAAGATTTTTGTACAGCAAGGTTACCTTCTGCAACCCATTTCGTGCATTGTTCCTGTCACTACAGCAGCGTGGTTCTGGTTCGAGGATCTAGAAAAGTCGCTCAGTAGAGAGACTCCATATGAGGAGGTTATGGACAGAGTTCACGCACTTAAGTTGGCTAATTCCTTTATCTTAGATGCCGCTTTGCAATTAGCTAGATTAGCGGCGAAAAATTCAGGGTTTGCAATAGTGGCGCGCAGAGCGCTTTGGCTAAAGTCTTGGTCAGCGGATGTATCATCCAAGACAAAATTGCTTAATATCCCCTTCAAGGGTAAAACTCTCTTTGGGCCAGAATTGAAAGAGATTATCTCAGACATCACTGGGGCAAAGGGCCACGCCCTCCCACAAGATAGGCCTTTCAAAGCCAAGAATAAGTCTAATTTTCGTTCCTTTCGTAATTTCAGGAACGGACCGGCCTCTAATTCTGCATCCTCTAAGCAAGAGGGTAATGCTTCACAGACCAAACCAGCCTGGAAACCGATGCAAGGCTGGAACAAGGGTAAGCAGGCCAAGAAGCCTGCTGCTGCTAACAAAACAGCATGAAGGAGTAGCCCTCGATCCGGGACCGGATCTAGTGGGGGGCAGACTCTCTCTCTTTGCTCAGGCTTGGGCAAGAGATGTTCAGGATCCCTGGACGCTAGAAATAGTTTCTCAGGGTTATCTTCTGGAATTCAAGGAACTACCCCCAAGGGGAAGGTTTCACATGTCTCACTTATCCTCAAACCAAATAAAGAGACAGGCATTCTTACATTGTGTAGAAGACCTGTTAAAGATAGGAGTGATACACCCAGTTCCAATGGCGGAACAAGGAATGGGATTTTACTCAAATCTGTTCGTAGTTCCCAAAAAAGAGGGAACCTTCAGACCAATTCTGGATTTAAAAATCCTAAACAAATTTCTCAGAGTACCATCGTTCAAAATGGAAACCATTCGAACGATTCTACCTACAATCCAGGAAGGTCAATTTATGACTACCGTGGATCTAAAGGATGCGTACCTACATATTCCTATCCACAAAGAACATCATCAGTTCCTAAGGTTCGCCTTTCTGGACAGACATTACCAGTTTGTGGCCCTCCCATTCGGGTTAGCCACTGCTCCAAGGATTTTCACAAAGGTACTAGGGTCCCTTCTAGCGGTTCTAAGACCGAGGGGCATTGCAGTAGTACCATACTTGGACGACATTCTAATACAAGCGTCGTCCCTTTCAAAGGCAAAGGCTCATACAGACATCGTTCTGGCCTTTCTCAGATCTCACGGATGGAAGGTGAACATAGAAAAGAGTTCTCTGTCTCCGTCGACAAGAGTTCCCTTCTTGGGAACAATAATAGATTCTTTAGAAATGAGGATTTTTATGACAGATGTCAGAAAGTCAAAACTTCTAAGCGCTTGTCAAGTTCTTCATTCTGTTCCACGTCCTTCCATAGCTCAGTGCATGGAAGTAGTAGGGTTGATGGTTGCAGCAATGGACATAGTTCCTTTTGCACAAATTCATCTAAGACCATTACAACTGTGCATGCTGAAACAGTGGAATGGGGACTATACAGACTTGTCTCCAGTGATTCAAGTAGATCAGAAGACCAGAGATTCACTCCATTGGTGGCTAACCCTGGACCACCTATCCCAGGGAATGAGCTTCCGCAGACCAGACTGGGTCATCGTCACGACCGACGCCAGTCTAGTGGGCTGGGGCGCGGTCTGGGAATCCCTGAAAGCTCAGGGACTATGGTCTTGGGAAGAGTCTCTTCTCCCGATAAACATTCTGGAACTAAGAGCGATATTCAATGCTCTCAGGGCTTGGCCTCAGCTAGCAAGGGCCAGATTCATAAGATTCCAATCAGACAACATGACGACTGTTGCTTATATCAATCATCAGGGGGAACAAGGAGTTCCCTGGCGATGAAAGAAGTGACCAAAATAATACAATGGGCGGAGGATCACTCCTACCACCTATCTGCGATCCACATCCCAGGTGTGGAAAACTGGGAAGCGGATTACTTGAGTCGTCAGACATTCCATCCGGGGGAGTGGGAACTCCACCCGGAGATCTTTGCCCAGTTGACGCAATTATGGGGCATTCCAGATATGGATCTGATGGCGTCTCGTCAGAACTTCAAGGTTCCTCGCTACGGGTCCAGATCCAGGGATCCCAAGGCGACTCTAGTGGATGCACTAGTAGCGCCTTGGACCTTCAACCTAGCTTATGTGTTTCCACCGTTTCCTCTCATTCCCAGGCTGGTAGCCAGGATCAAGCAGGAGAGGGCCTCAGTGATCTTGATAGCTCCTGCGTGGCCTCGCAGGACTTGGTATGCAGACCTGGTGAATATGTCATCGGCTCCGCCATGGAAGCTACCTTTGAGACAGGACCTTCTTGTGCAGAGTCCATTCGAGCATCCAAATCTGGTCTCCCTCCAGCTGACGGCTTGGAGATTGAACGCTTGATTCTATCAAAGCGTGGGTTTTCAGATTCTGTGATAGATACTCTGGTTCAAGCCAGAAAACCGGTAACTAGAAAAATTTACCATAAAATATGGAAAAGATATATCTGCTGGTGTGAATCCAAGGGATTCCCATGGAATAAGATAAAAATTCTTAAGATCCTTTCCTTTCTACAAGAAGGTTTGGATAAAGGATTATCTGCGAGTTCTCTAAAGGGACAGATTTCTGCTTTATCTGTCTTACTACACAAACGACTGGAAGCTGTGCCAGATGTTCAAGCATTTGTTCAGGCTCTGGTTAGGATCAAGCCTGTTTACAGACCTTTGACTCCTCCCTGGAGTTTAAATCTAGTTCTTTCTGTTCTTCAAGGGGTTCCGTTTGAACCTTTACATTCCATAGATATTAAGTTGTTATCTTGGAAAGTTTTGTTTTTGGTTGCTATTTCTTCTGCTAGAAGAGTTTCTGAGTTATCTGCTTTGCAGTGTACTCCGCCCTATCTGGTGTTCCATTCAGATAAGGTTGTTTTGCGTACTAAGCCTGGTTTTCTTCCAAAGGTTGTTTCCAACAAAAATATTAACCAGGAGATAGTTGTACCTTCTTTGTGTCCAAATCCAGTTTCAAAGAAGGAACGTTTGCTACATAATTTAGATGTAGTCCGTGCTCTAAAATTCTACTTAGAAGCTACAAAAGACTTCAGGCAAACATCTTCTCTGTTTGTCGTCTATTCTGGTAAAAGGAGAGGTCAAAAAGCAACTTCTACCTCTCTTTCCTTTTGGCTTAAAAGCATCATCCGATTGGCTTATGAGACTGCCGGACGGCAGCCTCCTGAAAGAATCACAGCTCACTCCACTAGGGCTGTGGCTTCCACATGGGCCTTCAAGAACGAGGCTTCTGTTGATCAGATATGTAAGGCAGCGACTTGGTCTTCTAACAGGTGTAGTGTTTGTCTTTCAGCGCTAAAAATGTGGACCTATGGCTCCTGTCTAGATGGATGCACGCATATTCTTTATATTCTTTATACACCCGTTAGAAACTCTAACCAATCAATTTGCCAATTTTCCAATTTTTATTCACAAAGTGGAATTGAACAAATATAATTTTCCAAATAAATGGAATTAAATTCTATAGATATTGATTTAGTCCCACAAATCACCGGATGTTTACTTTCTCAGCTTTCTAACTATTTCCGGTTTAATAACATCCGGTGAGGCGCAATATTAGACAAAGCTTCACCGGATGTTTATGTAGTTCGCAACTTCCGGTTTAACAACATCCGGTTTAGCAACATCCGGTAAAGCGTAATTGCCACCGGAAACAAAACCAAAACATCAGACTTAGAAACGGATACCGCAAACACAAAAGGGCACCAGGAATAACTCACAAAGAACATCCAAGATAATGTTCCTATACGAGTCTTTTATACCAACAAAAAGAAGCAAATTTAAGTTATAACTGAACCATTTGTCAAAACACGGAAAAACACTTCCGGTCTACCATTTCCGGTAATACGATTTTGGCGCAAAATTTGCGGACAAATACTTCCGGTTTACCATTTCCGGTATTACGATTTTGGCGCAAAAATTTGGCGCCACTTAAGCCTAATACGATTGGTTAGAGAAGGGTATAAAGATCTCAGCTCACCCACACCATACCATAGTCTTGATAAAGGCCTCTACTGTGGGCCGAAACGCGTTGACAAAGTTATGGTGAGCTATTTTCCTTGATTTTTAAATTACAATACAGTATTATACTATGTTGTTATTTTTCATCTACAGGTATTGAAGATTTCCCAGAATTATTCTTATTTCTATTTTTTGGCTATTTTTATTCCCTTTTCATTCTCAATTTTTATTTTTCATATATATATGTTTTTTATTTTTTCATCCTTTCACTTGGGACTACAACTTTAACATACCATTGTGTATATCCCCTTTTTTCACATCCAGAATCGTTTTAGATGCTAATGACTTTTTTGCGACCACTCCCACTAGTTTGTGTACACACTAGTTGATTTAACTTTTGGATTTAATTTGTGGATTTAATTTTTTGGACTCATGTGTATCACAACTTTGGTTTGAATATTTGGACTAATTATTTTTTGAATTTTTCGAATTTCTTGAACTTTTTTTGTTTTGTTTGAATCACCACAGTGGATCACAACAAATTGGATGGTTTAACATTTTTTGGACTTATCAAGAGAATTCTCAGTCACTAATTTTTAGTTTTCACTTTTAGTACGTGATACGTAGATATCACCACTTTTATGTTAATTGTCAGTATTATTATTTTTTATTATTATTTTTTCTGTTTATGTATTATTATTGTTTATGAGACATTATATATATGTGCCACAACTCTATATATAATACTGCTGGCGTTTCTGCATTAACATCATTTAGCACCACCAACATCTAGTGCTTATCTTAGTATGAGGTTCACACTTTGACAACCCATTTTGTGATATACCACTATCAATTCTAAGCAAACAAGCCATACACGTGTATTCCTGTTTTATATGGTTTTATATAACATTTCTTGCTGTTCAGGTCAATTACATTTGTTTTAATGATACTCATGTTTTAATGTTTAATATTAAATACTTTTATGTACCTTTTAGAATCTTATATATGTCTCAATCTATGTATATATATTGATACAATACAATCACCATAATTGTAGCTGAATCTCAGTATTATATCGTGAGTTATATTATCCACACTCAACCTTATCGGACCTTGCCTTTATTGGCGCTCCTTTCTTACTAACATTCTGTATAGCGACTTGGTCTTCACTGCACACTTTTGCCAAATTTTACAAATTTGATACTTTTGCTTCTTCGGAGGCTATTTTTGGGAGAAAGGTTTTGCAAGCCGTGGTGCCTTCCGTTTAGGTAACCTGATTTGCTCCCTCCCTTCATCCGTGTCCTAAAGCTTTGGTATTGGTTCCCACAAGTAAGGATGACGCCGTGGACCGGACACACCAATGTTGGAGAAAACAGAATTTATGCTTACCTGATAAATTACTTTCTCCAACGGTGTGTCCGGTCCACGGCCCGCCCTGGTTTTTTAATCAGGTTTGATGAATTATTTTCTCTAACTACAGTCACCACGGCACCCTATGGTTTCTCCTATTTTTTCCTCCTGTCCGTTGGTCGAATGACTGGGGTGGGCGGAGCCTAGGAGGGACTATATGGCCAGCTTTGCTGGGACTCTTTGCCATTTCCTGTTGGGGAAGAGATATTCCCACAAGTAAGGATGACGCCGTGGACCGGACACACCGTTGGAGAAAGTAATTTATCAGGTAAGCATAAATTCTGTTTTCTATTTATGTGCTTAATACACAAGGCTTCATAACATTGTGGATTGAGAAACTTACCAATGTATATCAACTATAAAAAAGTATTAAAAGGACATTAAACTTAATTGTTAAATTCCCATAAGTTAAATAATTTAAATTAATTAATGAAAATGGTATTATAATGTAAATTCATTATTTATTCTGCTTATTTGTGCTGTAAAAATGGTGCTTAATCCACACTGTAACCTAGGTATGCTGCACAATGCCTGACACATCTACAAACTAAACAGTAATTGCTTAGAACAGTGCACAAACTTACATCTAGCCACAGTTAGTGGAAATAAGATAGACACACTAACCAAGTAGTTTGTTAGCAAAGTTTTTAAAAGTAACAGATTTAAAGGCTTTAAAACAGGATTCTTCAAACTTTCCACCCCCCAAGACCCAGTGTAATCAGACCATATACATTTGCAAACCTATTTTTATGCTTGGTCTGAAAATTTCGAAAGTAATATACAAAAGAAAATAGCTTCAATTTTTGGCAAAGTGAATAAAATGTGTGCATACTTTATACCTGATTGTAGTCAAACTTGAACGTGTTGTAAAAGGTAATAAGACACACACACTCAGATACAACACACACACACTCTCATATTCAGAGGCGTAACTAGAAACCACAGGGCCCAGGTGCAAGAATCTAAGAAGCCCACCCCCCCCCCCCAAAAAAAAAAAAGTTAATTTGATACATATCTTTTTTTATTTTTTTATTTTTTTTATTTAACACAGAAAAAATAATGTGAATAAGATTACGTCTGCAAAAGGAGGTACCCTGTGCCCATAGTCTGTGAGATGGTCTGACCCCCTATTACTGTATATAGTGACACTGTTTAACTCACCAGTACTGTATATAGTGAGTCAGTGACACAGTCTGTAATCTGCCGGTGAGATGGCTGGCCTGACCCTACCCGCCCCAGTACTTTATAAAGTGACCACAGTAGTCTTTGACATAGTTCAGCCCCCCCATACTATATATTGTGGTTTAGTGACACTGTTTACCCCCTCCCCCCATGCTGTAGTAACAAGGTCTGTAATTTGCTGGTTCCACAAACACACACACACACACATACATGCATAAATACACACACAGTCACATACATACACACACACACACACATACAAGCATAAATACACACACAGTCACATACACACACACACACACACACAAACACCAATGGGTAAAACAGAAAGACTAACCCCTGTAGTCAGAGACACTAGTGAAGCATCATGTCACACTCACATGATATCAGTGCAGGCAGTGGCGGGTCAACGTTTTTCATTAAAAAAAAAATTTTTTTTTAATCCGGGCCCCCATCCTTGGGGGCCCAGTCGCAATTGAGACCTCTGCACCCCCTGTAGTTTCGTCCCTGCTCATATTACACATATACACACCACAGAAACTCTCATACATCACACAAACACTCTCATATTACACATACACACACTGCACACACTCTCATATAACACACACACTCTCATATAACATATACACACACACATTTTCATATAGCACACACACACACTCATACAACACACATATTACACACACTATCATACAACACACACACACTCATATTATACATACACACAACACAGACACTTTCATACAACACACACACACACCAAACATACGATCATATAACACACACACTCTCATATAACACATACACACAGACACTTTCATATAACACACACTCTCATATAACACGCAAACACTCTCATACAACACATACACATCACACACTCTCATACAACACACACGCACACACTCTCATACACCACACACACACTCTCCTACAACACAGCACACACACAAGTCTCGACCCAGTAAACATGATGTTGCGACCCAGTAATGGGTCCCGACTTGCGGTTTGAAGAACCGTTCATCAAAACATTTCTTTTGTATGCAGATCTTTTTCGGTTCAGTAATTAATTGCTGATATACATTATGCATATCCAGCAGGATTTCTTAAACTGTCTCAGACAAGTGCTTGATGTGAGAGGGAGCGTCTCTCAAGTCTGTGTACAGATATGCTCCCCTTGAAATGTCTGTAATACACATCAGACTTCAGACATCTTGCCTGCATTTAGCTCTTGGGATTCTACCCACTGCTTTTAATACATATAGTAACATCTGCATGCTAGATATTTGGTCCTGCTGTAAAGCCATTTATTACTAATTGATTATAACCTCAGACTCTGTGCCCTTTATTTATTTTTATTTATCATTATAAAATTTTAGGTCTGCACAATGCAGTCTCTTATAGCTAATGGATAGGGCTGTGCCTCTGTACTTGCTATTATGTGTATATTATTTGTTTTAGTTCATTTGTTTAATAGAATATCAACCTGGGGTTAGTGTTGCTAAAATAAAAATAACTCAATAAATGAAGTAACGCCACATAAATGATTTTTAAATTAATGCCCATTTAATTGAATCTGCAATATAGGTATTTGAAATTGTAAAATCAATTACAATTATCCTCTTTAAGATACTTTTAAAAAGCTGATTGACTATTGAATAACAATGAAATACAGTAGTAGTAGTAATACATAATAAAAAAAAACAATACAATAGCCCTTACTCATAATTATAAATAACATTACATTTTTCTTTTCTGACAAATTTCAGAATTCACTGCAATTTGTTGGCACCCTATATCGTGTGACAGCCATCAACCTATCACAGACCCATATATTTATACACTGTGAACTCTTGCAAATGCTCAGTAGTAGCTGGTGCATCATAAAGTGTGCATATAACAAACCTGCACAATTTGATAATGTAAGAAAATTGGAAAGTCTCTTAAAATTGTAGTGTCTATTTAAAAGGATAGAAAAGGTCAAAATTAAAATGTGCTTGGCTGCATTTCAATGTGAAATAGAAGCATATACCCCCATTAGCAAAAATGCTTTTAGTGAACGTTATTACTTTTTTTTCCGTGGCATATGCATATATCCTGTGAGGGCCCGTGGACCAGTTTTCAAACACCACACCTTCTCAGACAATCAGCAGCAGATATTTCTGTTGCTATAGAATAACATATCAGCCAAGTCTTAACATTTTAAAAAAAAAATTAACATCTTTTTCTGCAATTATTTATAAATGTATTTGCAGTTATTATCAGTTAAAGCCATTATGGGACATATATGTAGAAGAGTTAGCCTTGATAGTTCAACAGGGAGCATTTCAAGTTCTGAGTGTTAGAAATTGCTCAATTTTCAGAGCTAACTTACACGGCAATAGGGCAAATTAAATCATAAAAATATATTGCAAAATTGTTTCTTTATGAATAACTAAACCTTTTATATAAAAAAAAATCTCAAGGTGTTAGCTGTCCCTTTAACTTTAATGGGTTGTTTGCAGCCAATGGTGCAATAAGAGAATTCTCTTAACGAATTAGAGCGCATTGCACTTTTAAATCCCTTCAATTCATTCACCTAAGAAAATGCAAAATGTGTATCAAAATATTAGCTTTTTCTAATAAAAGTATAATTTAGAGAGAATGGTGCATTTTAACATACAGTACTAGACAGTCATATATATTGATTTTTATAAGTTACTATTTTTGTACCTGTAGATTGTAAGCTCTTTGACGCAGAGATTTACATCCCCTGTATAATAATAAAGATACTAATAATTTGTGTTTTTATACTGAATTTAAAGATAGCCATTCTGTGCTTTCTTCTTGATTCTGACTATTATTTTTTTTAAATTATCTTTATTGCTGTTTATTTGTAAACATCATCAAATTCCCTAGCACTCATTACCACCGGCACAAGTTGAGGTACAGGCCATTTCTTTGTGGACTTCAGTGATACATTCCTGACCTGAAGATGACTGCGGTTCACTGGGCAGCAATAAATCCATGCCCTGTTCAGACACAAGGAAAATAAATCTTACCTTAATGGCATTGCAACTCAGGGCAATAGTGCAGAGGGTTTGCCAGATAAGAAACATTGAATGCTGATCCATAATTTATGGGGTAATTAGAAATGTTCCTTTCATCTGACCTTCAGAAATTCCATACTCATACTATTGTTTTCTGATTTACATAATACATTTTCATGACAGGCACAATCCATAAGCATTTTACATGCATATTTGAAGAGACTTAATTTGTGTGCAGTAAAATGACCTGTTAAAGGGACCTGAAACTCAAAAATGTTCTTAGATGATTCAGATAGAGAATGCAATTTTAAACAACTTTCTAATTTACTGCTATTATCTTATTTCTTTCATTCTCTTGGTATCATTTGTGGAAGGGGCAGCAATACACTAATGGTTTCTAACGGAACACGTGAGCCAATGACAATCAGTAAATATATGCAGCCACCAATCAGCAGCTAGAGCCTTGGTTCTCTGCTGCTCCTGAGCTTGCCTAGAAAAACCTTTCAGCAAAGCATAACAAGAGAAGGAAGCAAATGAAATAATAGAAATAAATTGGAAAGTTGTTTAAAATTGTATTCTCTATCTGAATCATAAAGGAAAACAATATACAGAGGTGCGAGATGGAAAAAAACACACAATATTCTGTACAAATGAACTAAGAACTGATACTCTCCTTTAGGTCAGACCGCAGCCTTCTTGCAGTCTCTCCCTTGTGACTGTGTATAGATAGATAGTAGTAGTAGATGGCGCTGGTCTATTGAATGATGTTCTCTAGTAAGTGAAGAGAAAAGAGGCTTGGCTTCAATATATGCATCAAGCCTCTTTTCTCTTCACTTACTAGAGAACATCATTCAATAGACCAGCGCCATCTACTACTACTATCTATCTGAATCATGACTGAAAAAATTTGGGTTTTATGTCCCTTAAACCCCTTAATGACTGAGGACGTGCAGGTAAAAATAAAGTTGGGGCATATGCAGACCAGTTCCAGTCTTCCCATAGGAAACACACAGCCTAGCTAACACCTTCAGGTCCATTTAAACAAAAATCTTTTAAATTCATGACCAGAGCATTAAGTTTTACCTGGAGTCAGTTGCAGAAATAGCACTGTGAAGACTACTACAATGATCACTTTAAAGGGATAGTAAAGTCCAAATTAAACTTTCATGATTCAGATGGGGCATGTCATTTTAAAGAAATGTTTTATCATCAACTTTACTTTGTTCTCTTGTTATTCTTAGTTGAAAGCAAAACCTAGATAGGCTCATATGCTAATTTCTAAGACCTTGAAGGCCGCCTCTTTTCTGAATGCATTTGACAGTTTTTCACAGCTAGCCGGCGTTAGTTCATGTGTTTCATATAGATAACAATGTGCTCACGCACGTGAAGTTATTTAAGAGTCAGCACTAATTGCCTGAAATGCAAATCTGACAAAAGATCTGACAAAAGATCTGAGATAAGGAGGCAGTCAGCAGAGGCTTAGATACAAGGTAATTACAGTGTTGGTTATGCAAAACTGGGGAATGGTAAATAAATGGATTATCTATCATTTTAAACAATAACATTTTTAGTGTTTTACTGTCCCTTTTAACCCTTTGCTTAAATAACAAAAACATAAATATAATATTTCAGTTGTGTGTTTTTTATAATAATGTTTCTTCAGCTCAATAACAATTATTAGTGAGTTTTGCAACACATAAATAGTTAAAGCGACAGGCAGCTAATATATGCCTTTTGTCACTGGCTCACCCAATGTGTTCAGCTAGCTCCCATTAGTGCATTGCTGCTCTTTTCCCCCAAAGGATACCAATACAATGATTTTGATAACAGAAGTAAATAGGAAAGTTGTTTAAAATCGCATGCTCTGAATCATTAAAGAAATATTTTGGGTTTCATGTCCCTTAATTAATAAATTACGTTGAGTGTTCCTAGCTGACAATAAGCTGATGCATTGACAAAACTTGCAATTAATGGTACATGAAAGTCAAAATGTAACGTCCATGGTTCAAATAGAACACTCAATTTTAAGAGACTTTTTAATTTACTTTAATTATCAAATGAATTTTGTTCATTTGGTATCCTTTGTTGAAAAGCATACATAGGTAGGCTCAGGAGCTGCGATGCAGTACTGGAAGCTAGCTGGCGATTGGTGGCTAGTGCTACACACATATGCCTTTTGTCATTGGGTCACCTGTTGTGTCCAGCTATCTCCCAGTATTGCACTGCTGTAATGGAACTGACTTTAACTATGCACTTAACCCCCATATTACACTGCAATAATAAAATGATCTAACATTCAAATATTTTCTTTTTAACAGTTGTATGTCCCTTTAATGGCAATGTTAACTGTTTAAACTTACAATAGCCCATGATCTTTTTAGATCCTGATAGCATAAACCAGATTTAATACTGGAATGACTAAGTAGTCTGCCATGTTCTGCATTAATAATCTAATCACATTGAATAGCTCTCCTGAAAATCTATATAGAGAAGCTACACCCAAGGCTAAAATAGATCAAATTGTGATAGTCAGGCTTAGGTAAATACATTATACTTATGGCATAATCATTTGAAAATCTTATGAATTATGCTTTATAGTTTTGATTCCATTGTAAGTAATCTTATAAATGACTTTGATAGATTTTCACGTTGAAAGCAAGGATTTTCATTATTTAAAGGGACATTAAACACTAAATAAATGATTAAATACAATAATATTATTAGTGAGACAGATGATTTTAAGAATGTTGAAGGATAGAAACGTTCCAAGTATAGCTTCTGTCACTCGTAATATTCAATATCAAATGTTACTAGAACAGCATGACCCACAAATATTTGAGGAAAATAAGATTAAAAAGTTTTTAGCAAAATGGGATAAAGTCATTTTAGGCCAACCTAAGGAAGTTCAGCTACAAGTATTAAGCTATTTTAGTAAGTCATCAGAATTTTTACAACTAATACTCTCAGATAGTTATCCTGAATTCTGGAGACAATTTATCTCCTAGGTGTGAGAGGGGGAGGGGGTGGAGGACTGGGAGAGGATAAGTATCCCTTCCTCGTTTTTCTTTTCTGTTTGGGTGTTCTTTTTCCCTTTTTTTTTTTTTTTTTTTTTTAGGTATATAATGTTTTTCTTGGAAGATACATTGTATGGTTTCTCTCTTTGTTCTTTTTGTATGATCCTTTTCTTTTTTTGGTTTTTGTTTGTTGATCTTTGAAAGAAAACTTAATAAAAAGACTATTAAAAAAAAAAAAAAACACTAAATAAATGCTAGATAGAATAGTGTATTAAAAAAAAAAAAAGATTAGTCTGAGAATAACATGTCAATGTATTTTTTAAAGTCATATTAGTTGTTTAAATATTGACAAAATAAGTGTAAATTTTAATATCTATAAAACAGTGAGCTGCCATGTTGTAACTTAGGTTACTTTCTCTGCTGTGGCCAATTAGGGACACATAAATAGGTCACTAGAGTGTGCAGCCAAGGATGTGTGGAATAAAACAGTGTTCTGCACTTCCATTTCTAACGGGATCTGAAAAGCTCACAATTTCAGAATGGAAAAGGGGACAAAATAAATAATTAAAGTGTATTGCAGAGTTTTTTATTTATATATATATTTTTTTATATATGTATATATATATATATATATATATATATATATATATATATATATATGTATATAATTTATCATTTTATGTTATCATCTCAAAGTGTTTTATGTCCCTTTAATATCTTTCCTTGACTCCTGCTTTTAGTATATAAATGCAGATGCCCATTATTTACAGCACTATGGAGAAAGAATCCCACTGATTTTATAACACTTTTAAAAATGATCAACACAACGCTTTATTTTACCTTTCTCAGTAGGACCTTACCTTGACTCATACTTTTCTATTTATTAGATATTAGGTGTTACCTTTTACAAAAATGTGAGACTCTGGGATACTTTTCTGAATGTTTATTAGAAGTGATTGAAATGGATAGTACTGAGATAGGGAGAGAATGGATATAATAAATGATGAGACCGATAACATCAAGCAATGGCTGAATAACACAGTTCTTGTGAGTATGAATAATAAGCTAGTTGAGTGTAAAGATTGGAAAAATTTGATGGCCTCAGAGAGACATAAAAACAGCTATTTTAAATAACAAAATAAAGGTAAAGGATGGGTTTGATAACAATTTAATACACTGAAGTAAGTAAAATGGATCATCGGGAACACATTAAAAAGGAGACATGTTTACAGTATAATGTCCCTTTAATAAAAAAAAAGTGTATTCCTTTCATAAGATATGAGAGTCCACGAGCCATCACATGTATGATTAAAGTCCAGTCTAAAAGGAGTTCCCACTGAACATAACAGAACTTTTAATCCCTCCCACTTTCCCATGATCCCTCAGTCATTTTTTTGCCTTCAGCAAGGAGTGATGTTAAAACTTGAAGTGCTGATCTTCACGTCATTTGAAAGGAGATACTACAGTATCAAATGATCGTTTTTTTTTATAGAACTTTTGATAAAAATCATCAAACTTAATCATTAGATAAGCAGTTCCCTTGATGGTTGGATTATATTAATGTTCCTTATTTAAAACTTTTAAAATATTTTTATGCATGATGTAAAATACCAGTGTTCTCCTCAGAAAATGTTGCCAGCTTGGTGGGGTTATAAAGTAGCTGAGCGGGGGCAGTGTAATATTTTCTAATATTATATTATTTTCTGCTATCCAAAGCAAACACTATTTGCATAATTTAACTATATATATGAATATATATTGTAATGTATTTTTGAAGTGTTTTCGACATCTTTTTTGTTTAGGAAATCAGTTAACCACAGCTCTGAGATTGCGGTATACTTTATACTTGAGAGACTTTATACTTGGGAGTTGTGCTTAAGCATATTATGCAATTTCGAGTTTGTATGTTTTTATTTATGAATGCATTGTGATTTTTTTTTTTATGCCTGTAGTCTGATTTTTATATAATTTTTTTTATGATTTTTTGAATTAAAGTTTAAAACATCGAAGAATTATATATAAAACAGTCTATTTTGGAGTGCATATTTAGCTGTTCATTAAATAACCAAACAGAATTTAACCATTGTTGAGAAATCAATATAAATAAATCAATGTAACAAAAATGGCTTCTGTCACCAACGAGATATCTTTGTCACTCACTGGATAGTCAGCTTAAATCAGGTTTCTGAACTCTAGAATTAAGAATTTACGTTTCTTTTCTCATTCTTATGATCAGATCTGGTTTACAAAAGAAAAAAAAAGAGCGAGACACACAGTACTTAGATTGAGCGTCAACTCGAAAAAAAAACAACCCTTGCTTGTTCAACAGGCCAGTGCCGCTAAGGGTTCTTCTGTCTCTGTTCGCTCACTATGGCTAACACAGAGGAGACATATCATGCAGTAGATCAGTCTGATCCTGCCAAAAGCACAGTCTAGTCCAGAAATACCAGAGAAAGCAACACGTAGACATCTGTTTCATCCACTTTGGGCCTTGCCAGTGAGGTACAGTTGCATCTCTCTAGGCCTTAAAGGTATAGTCTAGTCAAAAATAAACTTTCATGATTCGGAATAGGGCATGCAATTTTAAGCAACTTTCTGATTTACCTATTATCAAATTTGCTTCGTTCTCTTTGTATTTTTATTTTAAAAAGCTGGAAAGTAAGTGTAGGAGTCGGCCCATTTTTGGTTCAGCACCTGGGTAGCACTTGCTGATTGGATGGCTGCATTTAGACACCAATCAGCAAGAGCTATTCTGGTGCTGAACCAAAAATGGGTCGGCTTCTAAGCTTAAATTTCAGCTTTTTAAAATAAAGATACCAGGAGAATGAAGAGAAATTGATAATAGGCGTAAATTAGAAAGTTGCTTAAAATTGCATGCTCTATCTGAATCGTGAAAGTTAACTTTTGACTATACTATCCTTTTAAGAGCAAGGAGTCCACGTCTGGTTTAAATGATACTTGAGTAAGACTTTAAAATCAATTTGATAGTTTGTAATTTTGATATAGACATTCTCATCTATTTGTATCTTTTGTTTTGGCCCATGCATGTAAGGGGCATTAAAAAACATTTTTTTTGTGTGTAAAAATTGTGCTTTGTCTCATGCTCCCTAGAGGGGCCAAACATGACAATCTGTAACCTAGGTTTTTCAGAATGCTGAACATTGCCTGAACCAGCTAATTGATTTGCTGCATTTTGGAGTTTACAGAATTTGCTGTTCTATCTTTCTAGGGAGAATGGACATTTTTTTTACACAAAGAAAGCATTACTGAATGTTTATAAAAGAGTATCACTGTAAAGAGATATTCTTAAAAAATATGCAGGTTATTAATGGGTTTAACACATAGGTTAAAGGACTAACAGGGTAGAATTGCATAATCAGCAAATACACACAAAAGACAATGCAATAACACAGCAAACAAGTTTCAGTTATTTCCATTTTCCCTGTATCATGTGACAGCCATCGACCTATCACAAATGTATATAATGTACGTAAATACTGTGAAAATTTGCACATGCTCAGTTTGCATATAAAAACATTGCACATTTTGATAATGGAAGTAAATTTGAAAGTTTTTAATTACTTCAATTAGTTGTGCACACTTTCTGATGCACTTGATACTACTAAGCATGTGCAAGAGTTCACTCATAGCGCCAGCAAATTGAAGTCAATTTCTCCAACATAGGTGTGTCCGGTCCACGGCGTCATCCTTACTTGTGGGATATTCTCTTCCCCAACAGGAAATGGCAAAGAGCCCAGCAAAGCTGGTCACATGATCCCTCCTAGGCTCCGCCTACCCCAGTCATTCTCTTTGCCGTTGTACAGGCAACATCTCCACGGAGATGGCTTAGAGTTTTTTAGTGTTTAACTGTAGTTTTTATTATTCAATCAAGAGTTTGTTATTTTGAAATAGTGCTGGTATGTACTATTTACTCAGAAACAGAAAAGAGATGAAGATTTCTGTTTGTATGAGGAAAATGATTTTAGCAACCGTAACTAAAATCCATGGCTGTTCCACACAGGACTGTTGAGAGCAATTAACTTCAGTTGGGGGAACAGTGTGCAGTCTCTTGCTGCTTGAGGTATGACACATTCTAACAAGACGATGTAATGCTGGAAGCTGTCATTTTCCCTATGGGATCCGGTAAGCCATGTTTGTTACGATCGTAAATAAGGGCTTCACAAGGGCTTATTAAGACTGTAGACTTTTCTGGGCTAAATCGATTCATTATTAACACATATTTAGCCTTGAGGAATCATTTTATCTGGGTATTTTGATATAATAATATCGGCAGGCACTGTATTAGACACCTTATTTCTTAGGGGCTTTCCCAAAGCATCAGCAGAGCCTCATTTTCGCGCCGGTGTGGCGCACTTGTTTTTGAGAGGCATGGCATGCAGTCGCATGTGAGAGGAGCTCTGATACTTAGAAAAGACTTTCTGAAGGCGTCATTTGGTATCGTATTCCCCTTTGGGTTTGGTTGGGTCTCAGCAAAGCAGATACCAGGGACTGTAAAGGGGTTAAAGTTTTAAAACGGCTCCGGTTCCGTTATTTTAAGGGTTAAAGCTTCCAAATTTGGTGTGCAATACTTTTAAGGCTTTAAGACACTGTGGTGAAAATTTGGTGAATTTTGAACAATTCCTTCATGTTTTTTCGCAATTGCAGTAATAAAGTGTGTTCAGTTTAAAATTTAAAGTGACAGTAACGGTTTTATTTTAAAACGTTTTTTGTACTTTCTTATCAAGTTTATGCCTGTTTAACATGTCTGAACTACCAGATAGACTGTGTTCTGAATGTGGGGAAGCCAGAATTCCTATTCATTTAAATAAATGTGATTTATGTGATAATGACAATGATGCCCAAGATGATTCCTCAAGTGAGGGGAGTAAGCATGGTACTGCATCATTCCCTCCTTCGTCTACACGAGTCTTGCCCACTCAGGAGGCCCCTAGTACATCTAGCGCGCCAATACTCCTTACTATGCAACAATTAACGGCTGTAATGGATAATTCTGTCAAAAACATTTTAGCCAAATTGAACCCTTGTCAGCGTAAGCGTGGCTGCTCTGTTTTAGTTACTGAAGAGCATGACGACGCTGATATTAATATCTCTGAAGGGCCCCTAACCCAATCTGAGGGGGCCAGGGAGGTTTTGTCTGAGGGAGAAATTACTGATTCAGGGAACATTTCTCAACAGGCTGAACCTGATGTGATTGCATTTAAATTTAAGTTGGAACATCTCCGCATTTTGCTTAAGGAGGTATTATCCACTCTGGATGATTGTGAAAAGTTGGTCATCCCAGAGAAACTATGTAAAATGGACAAGTTCCTAGAGGTGCCGGGGCTCCCAGAAGCTTTTCCTATACCCAAGCGGGTGGCGGACATTGTTAATAAAGAATGGGAAAGGCCCGGTATTCCTTTCGTCCCTCCCCCCATATTTAAAAAATTGTTTCCTATGGTCGACCCCAGAAAGGACTTATGGCAGACAGTCCCCAAGGTCGAGGGAGCGGTTTCTACTTTAAACAAACGCACCACTATACCCATAGAGGATAGTTGTGCTTTCAAAGATCCTATGGATAAAAAATTAGAAGGTTTGCTTAAAAAGATGTTTGTTCAGCAGGGTTACCTTCTACAACCAATTTCATGCATTGTCCCTGTCACTACAGCCGCATGTTTCTGGTTTGATGAACTGATAAAGGCGCTCGATAGTGATTCTCCTCCTTATGAGGAGATTATGGACAGAATCAATGCTCTCAAATTGGCGAATTCTTTCACCCTAGACGCCACTTTGCAATTGGCTAGGTTAGCGGCTAAGAATTCTGGGTTTGCTATTGTGGCGCGCAGAGCGCTTTGGTTGAAATCTTGGTCGGCTGATGCGTCTTCCAAGAACAAGCTACTAAACATTCCTTTCAAGGGGAAAACGCTGTTTGGCCCTGACTTGAAAGAGATTATCTCTGATATCACTGGGGGTAAGGGCCACGCCCTTCCTCAGGATCGGCCTTTCAAGGCAAAAAATAGACCTAATTTTCGTCCCTTTCGTAAAAACGGACCAGCCCAAAGTGCTACGTCCTCTAAGCAAGAGGGTAATACTTCTCAAGCCAAGCCAGCTTGGAGACCAATGCAAGGCTGGAACAAGGGAAAGCAGGCCAAGAAACCTGCCACTGCTACCAAGACAGCATGAAATATTGGCCCCCGATCCGGGACCGGATCTGGTGGGGGGCAGACTCTCTCTCTTCGCTCAGGCTTGGGCAAGAGATGTTCTGGATCCTTGGGCGCTCGAAATAGTCTCCCAGGGTTATCTTCTGGAATTCAAGGGACTTCCCCCAAGGGGGAGGTTCCACAGGTCTCAGTTGTCTTCAGACCACATAAAAAGACAGGCGTTCTTACATTGTGTAGAAGACCTGTTAAAAATGGGAGTGATTCATCCTGTTCCATTAAGAGAACAAGGGATGGGGTTCTACTCCAATCTGTTCATAGTTCCCAAAAAAGAGGGAACGTTCAGACCAATCTTAGATCTCAAGATCTTAAACAAGTTTCTCAAGGTTCCATCGTTCAAGATGGAAACCATTCGAACTATTCTTCCTTCCATCCAGGAAGGTCAATTCATGACCACGGTGGATTTAAAGGATGCGTATCTACATATTCCTATCCACAAGGAACATCATCGGTTCCTAAGGTTTGCATTCCTGGACAAACATTACCAGTTCGTGGCGCTTCCTTTCGGATTAGCCACTGCTCCAAGGATTTTCACAAAGGTACTAGGGTCCCTTCTAGCGGTGCTAAGACCAAGGGGCATTGCAGTAGTACCTTACCTGGACGACATTCTGATTCAAGCGTCGTCCCTTCCTCAAGCAAAGGCTCACACGGACATCGTCCTGGCCTTTCTCAGATCTCACGGCTGGAAAGTGAACGTGGAAAAGAGTTCTCTATCCCCGTCAACAAGGGTTCCCTTCTTGGGAACAATTATAGACTCCTTAGAAATGAGGATTTTTCTAACAGAGGCCAGAAAAACAAAACTTCTAGACTCTTGTAGGATACTTCATTCCGTTCCTCTTCCTTCCATAGCTCAGTGCATGGAAGTGATCGGGTTGATGGTAGCGGCAATGGACATAGTTCCTTTTGCGCGCATTCATCTAAGACCATTACAACTGTGCATGCTCAGTCAGTGGAATGGGGACTATACAGACTTGTCTCCAAAGATACAAGTAAATCAGAGGACCAGAGACTCACTCCGTTGGTGGCTGTCCCTGGACAACCTGTCACAAGGGATGACATTCCGCAGACCAGAGTGGGTCATTGTCACGACCGACGCCAGTCTGATGGGCTGGGGCGCGGTCTGGGGATCCCTGAAAGCTCAGGGTCTTTGGTCTCGGGAAGAATCTCTTCTACCGATAAATATTCTGGAACTGAGAGCGATATTCAATGCTCTCAAGGCTTGGCCTCAGCTAGCGAGGACCAAGTTCATACGGTTTCAATCAGACAACATGACGACTGTTGCGTACATCAACCATCAGGGGGGAACAAGGAGTTCCCTAGCGATGGAAGAAGTGACCAAAATCATTCTATGGGCGGAGTCTCACTCCTGCCACCTGTCTGCTATCCACATCCCAGGAGTGGAAAATTGGGAAGCGGATTTTCTGAGTCGTCAGACATTGCATCCGGGGGAGTGGGAACTCCATCCGGAAATCTTTGCCCAAGTCACTCAGCTGTGGGGCATTCCAGACATGGATCTAATGGCCTCTCGTCAGAACTTCAAAGTTCCTTGCTACGGGTCCAGATCCAGGGATCCCAAGGCGGCTCTAGTGGATGCACTAGTAGCACCTTGGACCTTCAAACTAGCTTATGTGTTCCCGCCGTTTCCTCTCATCCCCAGGCTGGTAGCCAGGATCAATCAGGAGAGGGCGTCGGTGATCTTGATAGCTCCTGCGTGGCCACGCAGGACTTGGTATGCAGATCTGGTGAATATGTCATCGGCTCCACCTTGGAAGCTACCTTTGAGACGAGACCTTCTTGTTCAGGGTCCGTTCGAACATCCGAATCTGGTTTCACTCCAGCTGACTGCTTGGAGATTGAACGCTTGATTTTATCGAAGCGAGGATTCTCAGATTCTGTTATCGATACTCTTGTTCAGGCCAGAAAGCCTGTAACTCGAAAGATTTACCACAAGATTTGGAAAAAATATATCTGTTGGTGTGAATCTAAAGGATTCCCTTGGGACAAGGTTAAGATTCCTAGGATTCTATCCTTCCTTCAAGAAGGATTGGAAAAAGGATTATCTGCAAGTTCCCTGAAGGGACAGATTTCCGCCTTGTCGGTGTTACTTCACAAAAAGCTGGCAGCTGTGCCAGATGTTCAAGCCTTTGTTCAGGCTCTGGTTAGAATCAAGCCTGTTTACAAACCTTTGACTCCTCCTTGGAGTCTCAATTTAGTTCTTTCAGTTCTTCAGGGGGTTCCGTTTGAACCCTTGCATTCCGTTGATATTAAATTATTATCTTGGAAAGTTTTGTTTTTGGTTGCAATTTCTTCTGCTAGAAGAGTTTCAGAATTATCTGCTCTGCAGTGTTCTCCTCCTTATCTGGTGTTCCATGCAGCTAAGGTGGTTTTGCGTACTAAACCTGGTTTTCTTCCGAAAGTTGTTTCTAACAAAAACATTAACCAGGAGATTATCGTACCTTCTCTGTGTCCGAAACCAGTTTCAAAGAAGGAACGTTTGTTGCACAATTTGGATGTTGTTCGCGCTCTAAAATTCTATTTAGATGCTACAAAGGATTTTAGACAAACATCTTCCTTGTTTGTTGTTTATTCCGGTAAAAGGAGAGGTCAAAAAGCAACTTCTACCTCTCTCTCTTTTTGGATTAAAAGCATCATCAGATTGGCTTACGAGACTGCCGGACGGCAGCCTCCCGAAAGAATCACAGCTCATTCCACTAGGGCTGTGGCTTCCACATGGGCCTTCAAGAACGAGGCTTCTGTTGATCAGATATGTAGGGCAGCGACTTGGTCTTCACTGCACACTTTTACCAAATTTTACAAGTTTGATACTTTTGCTTCTTCTGAGGCTATTTTTGGGAGAAAGGTTTTGCAAGCCGTGGTGCCTTCCATTTAGGTGACCTGATTTGCTCCCTCCCTTCATCCGTGTCCTAAAGCTTTGGTATTGGTTCCCACAAGTAAGGATGACGCCGTGGACCGGACACACCTATGTTGGAGAAAACTGGTTTTTTTAATCAGGTCTGATATTTTATTTTCTTTAACTACAGTCACCACGGTACCATATGGTTTCTCCTATGCAAATATTCCTCCTTAACGTCGGTCGAATGACTGGGGTAGGCGGAGCCTAGGAGGGATCATGTGACCAGCTTTGCTGGGCTCTTTGCCATTTCCTGTTGGGGAAGAGAATATCCCACAAGTAAGGATGACGCCGTGGACCGGACACACCGTTGGAGAAAGTAATTTATCAGGTAAACATAAATTCTGTTTTTTAAGTTTGTCAGACAAATCTACGACTCATTTAACATATAGGGGTAGATTTATCATTTGTCGAGCGGACATAATTCGCTATAGCGAATCATGTCCGCTCGACATTGATAAATGCGGACAGCATACGCTGTCCACATTTAACATTGCACAAGCATTTCTAGTGGCTGCCAATCATCGCAATCAGATTGGGATGATCTCAATCCGCCACCTAAAAGGTGGCAGACAGGTTAAGGAGCAGCGGTCTTACAACCGCTGCTTCTTAACTTCTGTTTCAGGCGATGGGCCTCCGAAGCAGTATCCGCTGCTTAATAAATGGAGCCCTTGTTGTTAATACTATTGCATTGTCTTTTTATTATGCACTTGTTGATTATGCAATTATAATGATCCTTGACTTTAGTGTCTCTTTAATTAAGTCAGAGCACAGTACAAATTAGAGGATGTCATTTTTGCTTTAGAATGTTCTGGCTTTTGCTGTTTGTTGTATGCAAAATCGCTGGATACCTGCAGTGAGTGTTAAACTGTATTCTTGTGTTTATGGAAAGAACATATCTTCTTCCCTAAAAGACATCATGAGACTGAAGGAAAAGGCTGTAATGTTTCCTGTTACCCACTACTGGTTTGTATATTTCTGTTACTTTGTTGGATATTTCCTGTTTTTTTCTTTGTTTTAGAAACTTATTTCTGTCTCCAAACTCTTATTTTCTTTGATCTTCGTTCCTAGCGAGCCATTAGAGAAATTAGGACTTGTCTTGGATAATTATGCTAAAGCTAATTAAACTTCTCAAATTAGTTTGTTTGAGGTTGAAGAATTTGTTGTCTTCCTAGCAAATGTACTAATTTATAAATGAGTTTCCTGTGCCAGGTTTATTTTTTGTTCATTACGAAGTTTGACTCTTCCTGCTGATTTTTCATTTTGGTTCTAAGGTTTATTGTGTAGAGGTTTTTTTTCATTGGCTACACATTTTACACCTACAATATATTTAGGTTGGATTTACCTTTTTTGTTTGCAAACTAATTGTTAGTACTAATAGCAATCATTGTTCAATATGCAGATAAACACTACTTTAAAAATCCGTAGATCATATATTTACAAAATATACACAATACTGAAGACACTAAGGGCTGCATTTATCATCCACGGGCGGACGGGGGCGGACATATTTGCCCCTGTCCGCCTGACTTCTCCTCTGGCAGGCAACAATCGGCTGCCCGAATTTAACATTGCACACGAGCGTTCCTTTGCGATTGCTTGCGACCATGCCTGCACACAGCCAATCACAGGTGGGCAGGAGCTGTCAATCTCCCCGATGGGACAAGACCATGCTTGACTGCTGCTTGATAAATCCTGACTGCAGATTCTTTTGTGCAAACCTACAGTCAAAGGGAGAAGTAGATCACTGTTGATCACTCCAATTAGAGGCGACAAATGTTTTGGCAGATAGGTAAAAAGTAATTTAATTTAAATTATTGTGGAATATTTGCTAAACATTTTTTCCCTTTATCAAATTTAATATTTAAATATTGGATTTAATATTTGAATATTTGAATAATAACATTTTAAAGTTGATTGTCATAGATTTTAATGTAATTCTGGGGAATTAATATTCAAATCTTACATTTGAATATTGTTGCATTCAATATTTGGTAAGATTTGCTTTATAAAAACACTGGTATGGCAGAACCAATGTCAAATATAGACATTCTTCCATCTCTAACAACAACTCAACCTTATCCTGTAGGTTTCATGCACACTTAAACACATAGGCCTCTAGTTATCAATGTCTGTCGGACCTGATCCAACAGTGCGGATCAGGTCCGACAGACCTCGCTGAATACGGCGAGCAATACGCTCGCCGTATTCAGCATTGCACCAGCAGCTCACAAGAGCTGCTGATGCAACGCTGCCCCCTGCAGACTCGCGGCCAATAGGCTGCCAGCAGGGAGGTGTCAATCAACCCGATCGTACTGGATCGGGTTGATTTCCGGCGATGTCTGTCCGCCTGCTCAGAGCAGTCGGACAGGTTATGGAGCAGCAGTCTTTGTGACCGCTGCTTCATAACTGCTGTTTCTGGCGAGCCTGCAGGCTCGCCAGAAACACGGGGCATCAAGCTCCATTCAGAGCTTGATACATATGCCCCATAGACATCCTTCTATATATTTGTCTGTCTATTGGGGAAGTTATATCCCTGTTGATAATGTTATCAATTTGTTAACAAACTTTTCTTAGACTTTATTGGTAAATGATGTGTATTAATAAACTTTTCAACTGGAATATAATATAATATACCACTTTCTGTCTGTATATTTGTAGTTGTCAGGCAGCCCCCCTCTATTTCCTTCACTTCAGTCACCTCAATAAAAAAAAGAATATTAGTGTTAAACGAAGATCACTTTTGCTCATGACCACAGATTTCGTATGCATAGAATTCACCAAAAAGTATACACTGTATTACTATGGGCACTAGTGGACATCATATTCTCTTTGTAATCTTTTTTTTTTTTTTTTTTTTTTTTTTTTTAAATATATTTTTATTGAGGCAAATAAAAACATAAACATTGCAAGCAAAATTGCCAGGACTTAAAGATTACAGACCTTGAGATAAAGTTCACACTGATAGAATATAGTACAGTCTTAGATACATATAATTTCAACAATTAAGTAGGCAAGAAATAGCAATAACCTCATTTTTTAACGTATATAAACCTCCTCTGTAAGTAATAGGTCACTCTTGGACCATAATAAAATAATAACAATCCATGGAGGTGAGTTGATCAATGGCCACTCTTGGGCTGACATTTTTGATATATATATGAGACATATAGAGATATTAAAAAAGAAAAAGGGCCACTTTTAGGAGAAATCTTTAGAAGGGGTAGGTGAGCACTGAAGCCCGCTTATGGTTTCTAATATAAACATATATAGAGGACTGGGAGTATTTGAAGAGTACATGCTAAACAGTGATGGTGGCATTTAAAGGCACATGTAGATTTAAATAGTAGAACAGTGTACCAAAACAGGGTTACAAACAATGGTGGCTAACTTAACTGTATAGGAGGATATTACTTCATACAACACAGATCTAATAATGAGAATGTTGAGTTTGTAGAGGGTACATCAATAGGTAAGGGAATTTGTCTACAAGTATATGATGCACATAAAGGGCAGAGACTCAGAACTCTGGGGTAGCATTCCTACACCCAAACGCAAGCTAAATTAGACATGTGTAAACCTAGATAGTACTGTGAGATTTGGGAGCTTAATGTAATGTGCTGTAATGGGAGAGTAAAAAAAATAGCACCCTAAGACTTACCCTCCCTTAAACATATATAATGCAAACATGTTGTCACACCGTCTATAGATATTGGCTAGGCTTGTGCAGGGGAACGTCTCTAGTAACAGGGAATGGGGAGGACAAGAACCTCTTAATAGTGATTTCACATTTACCCCATGCCAGTTCTCATTGGGGGACAGCAGCTCCCTACCACATATGGCTGATCACCTAATTTCCTAGAGAGCAGGAGCCATTCCACCCAGCAGGAAACTTTGGAAAACAGCAGTATCGCTGGAATGTATTCTTGATGCAGCTGCATTGCTTCATGCTCTCGGGCTAAAGTGCAATCCGGAGGACCTCTCTGCTCGCAGATCTGGATCAAGCTCTGTGTCATGCTGCGAGGTAGGGGACGCTACAAGACTGCTCTCACACGGGGTGATCGTGGGAGGGAAGATCGCAGCAAGCGTGGTCTGTAATCCATAGGATCCAGCTGAGCAAGTACATCTGTCCCATTTTTCGGCAAGATAGGAAGGATTATTGGCAGCTGCACGTTTGTAAAGGTAAGTTCAAATCCTCTATCTGCTGGTTCGCTGGTCCGGTTCTCCCTCTGATGCGTGCAGCTATTGTTCCCGGTCTGCCACTTCTCATCTTCCAGCTCAGTGACACTAATTGCCTGGGGGGAGAACGTATAGAGCTTAGTTGAAGCGGTCCTCGGCTCGGGTCCCTCCTTGGCTTTATTTGTCAGTCGGCTGTGGTTGAGTTGCTCCAGAAAATCAGTCGGCCACTCGTACTGGATTTCCCCTCCTGCAGTCCCTAGAGAGGAAGCTTCTTTTTCTATTAGGTAATCCCCTCTATCCATCTTGACTCCTTTCAGGTCAGGACCCAGCGGTTCAATCTCCTGCGAGCTGGATGGTGATAGTCCGTCACGAATATGTAGGGTAGGGTAGAGAATCCCGGTCATTCTCTCCTCCATTTTCTGAGCATGTTCCTGCAATATTGCCTGTAGTTGCACAATAAATGAGGTGTCCTCCATTTTCAGTGGGGGTGTTTTTACGTATCAGAGCTGGCGTGGGTATCTTATATAGTTAAGCTCACTTTGTCGCACCTCTGCAGACCTCCTAGTAATAGGGGTAGTGCTGGCTTAAGTGAAAGGACTGCGCGCTCAGGGCACAGCTAGTTGTGGGGATGGTATCGAGGCTTCTAGCATAGGGGAAGGCCTCAAAAGAAATAGCCCGGTACTGAGGGCAATTAAGCCGCGTCCAGATCCAAAACCCTATACCTCAGATCAGGTCGCCAACAGCTAAGCTTCTCCACTACTTTGAGTATGATAAGTCCAGTTCAACTTCACAAAAATGAGTAGTTTTGGAGAAAACTTAAGGAGCTGAAGCTCAGTGCGACCAGTAAGATGGCCGCCGCCCGGAAGTCCCTCTTCTCTTTGTAATCTTAAAGGGACAGTCTACACCAAATTTGTTATTGTTTAAAAAAGATAGATAATACCTTTATTATCCATTTCCCAGTTTTGCATAACCAACATGGTTATATTAATATACTTTTTACCTATTTGATTACCTTATATCTAAGCTTCTGCAGACTGCCCCTTATCTCAGTTATTTTGACAGACTTGCATATTAGCCAATCAGTGCTGACTCATAACTCCATGGTAGTGAGCACAAGTGTATCTGCATGGCACACATGAACTAACACTATGTAGCTGTGAAAAACTGTCAAAATGAACTGAGCTAAGAGGCGGCCTTTAACGGCTTAGAAATTAGCATGTGAGCCTACCTCATTTTAGCTTTCAACAAAGAATACCAATAGAACAAAGCAAATTTGATGATAAAAGTAAAGTGGAAAGTTGTTTAAAATTGCATGCCCTATCTGAATCATAAAAGTTTAATTTTGACTTGACTGTCCCTTTAACTACTGGTACTTTAAAACAAAAAAAGGGGTTATGATTCAGACAGAGGATACAGTTTTTTAAAAAAAAGTTTCTAATTTACATCGATTATCAAATTTGCTTCATTCCCATGATATTCTTGGTTGAAGAGATACCTAGGTATGTGTCTTAGCACTACGTGGCAGGAAATAGTGCTGCCCTCTAGTTCCCTTACAAATAGACAACATTCTTGGAAAACCGCTGCCATATAGTGCTCCTAAGCTTTACGTTCCTTATTTATTTTACAAAAATTAGAAGTAAATTTGAAAGTTGTTTAACACTGCATGCTCTATCTGACCCATGAAAGACAATTGTTGGATTTCATATCCCTTAACACTGTAGTTAGCTGTAGCATTTTTTTGAATTGTCAATACTTGGTCTAATGGTTGAGTGTGGATTTGGAACGTATGTGTTCCTTTTATAGAAATAATTATATGCTACTAGCCTTCTGGTGCTCACTAATGGGATATTTTCTCCCTTGTGTTTTTTCCATAAGCAGATATATCTGCTATTTAAGGTGATGTATGTCTTGCTATATTTGGTAGTTGCAATAGTTGCTATGAAGACTCAATCCTATGGGTAGAAAGAAATTGCCATTTTGTCACAGCATATCATAGCAGCTCCCTGTTTGAGCTCCCTGGAGCTTTAAGCTATTATTTCATTTAATCAACACACAAATATGCAAATATCCCAAGAGCTAAAGCTTCCTCCGTTTAGGAAATGATCATTATAGTTTGTTTGACAGGACATTAATCTTTAAAGTGTTTGTAAAGTATCACATTGTTCATTAAATGAGTAATAGATTTTTTACTGACAAATTTCAGTCTGTCGGACATGATCCGCTGAGCAGATCATGTCAGACAGACCGATGATAAATCGGCCCCATACTGTGAATCTTGCACACGCTCTGTAGGAGTTGGAGCCTCAGAAAGTGTGCATATAAATAGAAACTATGTACATTTTGATAATGGAACTGAAATGGAAACTTGTTTAAATTGCATGCTATATCAAAATCATGAAAATTTGAGTTTGGTGTTCCTAAATTGTTATTGTTTAAATAATCCCTTTCCCAATCATTGCTGACTCTTAAATAACTCAACGGGAGTTAGCACAATGCTATCTTTATGACACACATGAACTAGCAGTGTCTAACTGTAAAAAACTGTCAAAATGCACTGAAATAAGAGGCAGTTCAACGGCTTAAAAATTAGCATATGAGATTACCTAGGTTTAACTTTCCACAAAGAATACCAAAAGAGCAAAGGAAATTTGATGAATAAAAAATTGGAAAGTTGTTTAAAATTGCATGGCGTATTGGAATCATGAAAGTTTAATTTTGACTAGACTATCCCTTTAAGGAGCACTAAACTTTATGTTTATGGTAGATAAATATGGCAGATACTGTTTGCGGAACTTTCATTAGATTTCTGCTTGGTCCTAACAGTTCACTGACCTTCTTTACTACTTACAGCTAAACAAGTTTTTTTCTCTTGTAAACAATTACATTGGCCTGTCTCAACTGTCACCTCATGTTTCACTCGTCTCTTACAAAAATGCAAAAAAAAAAAAAAATGCAGTTGATTCCTTTGGCATCAAGGACATATTTACCATACCAGGTAAAAGAAATGTAGTCTGTATGGTTACAGACAAAAAATATCTTTAGCAGTTTGACACATATGAAAGTAATTTGATAACTAGAGACATTAAAAAGGGTACATACACTCTAGTCAATGTGAACATTGTCACATTCTTTGACAGACTGTGTGCAGTAAGTAGGGTGAATATGTCTTCCACAAGAGCATATAGAATGTATAGAAGCTGTGAGACAAATCAATGATTGTCTGGAAAATGATTTGGGAATATGTATGAAAACTACACTATTCCCAAATTGCCTGCTTACTACTTCAGTCTTGTGGTGTTTTCCATACCTCCCAACATTTCAAAAATCAAAAGAGGGACCCCCCCCCCCCCCGCAAAAAATTGAAATGTGGTGGGCGGGGCTTAAAAAATCATAAGACCAAAGTAATATAAATAAAATTCTAAATAAAGTCATAGATTTTAATACACTTAGGCAGCAAATCAAACAAAAGCTCAAACTACTGGTATGGCTATGTGAGCTATGTATTTAATTATCCTTTGCAAAGACATTGCTAAATATTTTTATCTTAATTGGACATTTAATAATAAATTCTTTAAAACTGCTCTCTGCATTCCCCAGTAATATTCTACATTCTGGCCTTTAAAGTCAGCAAAAATGCACAGTAGCACACTACATAGCATACACTTACACATGCAGATACACACACACTACATAGCATACACTTACACATGCAGATACACACACACTACATAGCATACACTTACACATGCAGATACACACACACTACATAGCATACACTTATACATACAGATACACACACACTACATAGTATACACTTATATATGCAGATACACACACACAAACTACATAGCATACACTTACACATGCAGATACACACACACACTACATAGCATACACTTATACATGCAGATACATACATAAAATAGCATACACTTACACATGCAGATACACACACACTACATAGCATACACTTATACATGCAGATACACACACACTACATAGCATACACTTATACATGCAGATACACACACACTACATAGCATACACTTACACATGAAGATACACACACTACATAGCATACAATTACACATGCAGATACACACACACTACATAGCATACACTTATACATGCAGATACACACACACTACATAGCATACACTTATACATGCAGATACACACACACTACATAGCATACACTTACACATGAAGATACACACTCTACATAGCATACAATTACACATGAAGATACACACACACTACATAGCATACACTTATACATGCAGATACACACATAAAATAGCATACACTTACACATGCAGATACACACACACACTACATAGCATACACTTACACATGCAGATACACACACACTACATAGCATACACTTATACATACAGATACACACACACTACATAGTATATTCTTATATATGCAGATACACACACACAAACTACATAGCATACACTTACACATGCAGATACACACACACTACATAGCATACTCTTATACATGCACATACACACATAAAATAGCATACACTTACACATGCAGATACACACACACTACATAGCATACACTTATACATGCAGATACACACACACTACATAGCATACACTTATACATGCAGATACACACACACTACATAGCATACACTTACACATGAAGATACACACACTACATAGCATACACTTATACAGGCGGATACACACACACACACATTACATAGCATACACTTATACATGCAGCATACACTTATACATGCAGAAACACAGACACTACATAGTATACACTTATACATGCAGACACACACACACTACATAGCATACACTTATACATGCAGATACACACTTATACATGCAGATACACATACACACACTACATAGCTTACATGTATACATGCAGACACACGCACACTACATAGCATAAACTTATACATACAGATACACACACACAGTTATGGATACAGATAGACACACACACTACATCATATATGGGTATCTGTAATTCATTATATGGGGTCCTGGGGTTGGCAAGCACATTAGCTGGCAGTCTGCGGCTGCCACTGTTCATTACCCTGGTATTAGCACTGCTCATTGTATAAAACTGAAGGCATGCTAGTATTTTCACCAGGGGTTAGACATCATCACTACCAGAGATAGGTTAGAGAGGTCACCATTACCCGTGGTCAGAGTGTATACAGCCTTCTTACTCCTGCTTAACCCACACACCATTCCTTTTCCACAGGAAATTTAACAGGTATCTACCCCTGTGAGAGCAAAGCTAGCAGCTGAGTATAGGCCCAACAGAATTTAAAATATATATATATATATATATATATATATATATATATATATATATATATTTTTTTTTTAATGCCTGGGGAAAATCGGGACAGATGGCTAGCAACCCGGGACAGGGGGACAGACCCCTAAAATCGGGACTGTCCCGCGAAAATCGGGACAGTTGGGGGGTATGGTTTTCTGCATATCATAGGTGTCTATTTAGAAATATGTATTAAAGGGAAACCATACTTATTTTTTTCAATCGTTCATATGAAAACTCATTTAAATGTGGTGATTTCTTTTTCTGGAAAAAAAAGGGAGGTAAAAAATGCTTTATATTTTAATTAAAAACTAATAATTTTATACTTCCTGTTAAAGGGATATGAAGGGCAAAAATTATGAATATTCTATTGCACAGTTACTTATATATAAGCTATATGCCTAAATACCTTGCATTGTCATTCCTCGCAATCTGCTCCAGAAATTTGGCGTGCTTCCAAACCCACCAAGAGGCTAATTTGCATTAGCCAATCATAGTGGGCAATCTGGGTTTGCTCTGTTTCTTCATTTCCTTATTTATCTGCAGTACCCCAAGCATACGCTCTAACTCAGTGCACCATACGCATGTGCATTGTTCTGGAGAGCTTTGGGCCGACATCACAAGTTTGCAGAGTTAGTTGATAAGTCATTGCTGGCAAAGACCTTCATGGTGGACGCTGAGCATGCGTGAGACAGATGTAAAAAATGCATATGCGTCAGCGGATTCCGATAAGTATTAGCATAACTAAATGAGTGGCACACGATTTAGGTTGAACAGCGTGTCGGACATCCCATTTTTGTGGGTTGTCTGTTGCATAATAAAGCAGAATAAAAAAAAGATTTTAAACTATTTAAAGATCCACAATACTTAATCACTTGAAAGTTATGCACCATAACTGTAAAAACCTGACAAGAAAATATATAACTGTAAAAAGCTGACAAGAAAATATCACCTGCGCATTTTTATATAAATAAGGAAGATATTTTACCTCCATATTGCTTTAGCTCACTAGAGTAAGTGATGTTATTATACTTCAGCTACTGTCCAATTTCAAGTTGGAAAAAAAAACAACAATATCCAATCAGCATCAGCAGCGCTGAGGTAATGCTCTGCCTTTGCTGTGATCATAGAACTTACTTAAACTGAATTGCAAAATAACATGTCCGTGCCTGCACATGACAGATGCACACTCCCTTGCAAGTCCTGGGACAAGAATCCTGACTGGCTGCTTAAAGTCTCTTTACAGTGGGGTGTGAATAATTAGAACATTTTAAGTAAAATATTTTCCTTTTTTACATAGAGATGTTCAGGTAACATTTTCTAGTCAGCTTTCTCTTGTTAAGTGTGTTCAGTCCACGGGGCATCCATTACTTATGGGATATATTCTCCTTCCCAACAGGAAGTTGCAAGAGGATCACCCAAGCAGAGCTGCCACATAGCTCCTCCCCTCACATGTCATATCCAGTCATTCTCTTGCAACCCTCAACAAAGAAGGAGGTCGCGAGAGGAGCTGGAGTTTTTACTTAACTATTCTTCAATCAAAAGTTTGTTATTTTAAATGGCACCGGAGTGTGCTGTTTTTCTATCTCAGGCAGTGTTTGGAAGAAGAAACTGCCTGCGTTTTTTTTTTTCTATGATCTTAGCAGGCGTAACTAAGATCCACTGGCTGTTCTCGACATTCTGAGGAGTGGGGTAACTTCAGAAACTGGGAATAGCATGCAGGGTCCTCCGCAAATGAGGTATGTGCAGTACATTATTTTCTGGGAATGGAATTGACTAAGAAAATACTGCTGTTACCGTATGACGTAAGTACAGCCTTAAATGCAGTAGTGGCAACTGGTATCAGGCTGATAAATGTATGCACAGTCAAGTTATTTTCTAGGGACTAGAATTTGACTGAGAAAATACTGTTAAAACTGAAATAATACTTAAGCCTTATCTGCAGTGGTAGCGACTGGTAGCAGGCTTAGTGATAACTTTGCATGACATTGGAAAATGTTATTTTTTAATAAAACGTTTACTGGCATGTTATTCGTTTTTGTGAGGTACTGGTGATAAATCTCTTTGGGCATGATTTTTTTCCACATGGCTGACATATATTTTCTGCATGGAAACCGTTATATCAGGGCTCCCACTGTTGTGATAGGAGTGGGAGGGACCTTGTTTTAGCGCCTTGTTGCACAGTTATAATTCTAGCACAGTCTTCCTGCTTCTTCCTCCTTGATCCAGGACGTCTCTAGAGAGCTCAGGGGTCTGCAAAATTCATTTTTGAGGGAGGTAATCAGTCACAGCAGATCTGTGACAGTGTGCTTGACTGTGATTAAAAGCGTTAAATCTTAATTGATATCCGTTTTATCCGTTTTGGGTATTGAGGGGTTAATCATCCTTTTGCTAATGGGTGCAATCCTCTGCTAATATTACACTTCTTGTTAAGAATTGTTTAATTATATCTGTATTTTTGAAGTGCTGCAGCGTTTTTTATATTGCTTGTAAACTTATTGAAAGTGATTTCCAAGCTTGCTAGTTTCATTGCTAAGTCTGTTTAAACATGTCTGATTCAGAGGAAACTGTTTGTTCATCATGTTCAAAAGCCAATGTGGAGCCCAATAGAACGATGTGTACCAATTGTATTGATATTGCTTTGAATAAAAGTCAATCTGTACCGATAGAGAAACTATCACCAGACAACGAGGGGGAAGTTATGCCGCCTAACTCTCCTCACGTGTCAGTACCTGCGTCTCCCGCTCGGGAGATGCGTAGGATTGAGACGCCAAGTACATCTAGGCCCTTACAAATCACTTTACATGATATGGCTAATGTTATGAAAGAAGTATTATATAATATGCCCGAATTAAGGGGCAAGCGCGATAGCTCTGGGTTAAGGACAGAGCGCGCTGATGACACGAGAGCCATGTCTGATACTGCGTCACAATTTGCAGAACATGAGGACGGTGAGCTTCATTCTGTCGGTGACGGTTCTGATCCGGGGAGACCGGATTCATAAATTTCAAATTTTAAATTTAAGCTTGAGAACCTCCGTGTGTTACTAGGGGAGGTATTAGCGGCTCTGAATGATTGCGACACGGTGGCAATCCCAGAGAAATTGTGTAGGTTGGATAGATACTATGCGGTACCGGTGTGTACTGACGTCTTTCCTATACCAAAAAGACTTACAGAAATTATTAGTAAGGAGTGGGATAGACCCGGTGTGCCTTTTTCCCCTCCCCCGATATTCAGAAAAATGTTTCCTATAGACGCCACCACACGAGACTTATGGCAGACGGTCCCTAAGGTGGAGGGAGCAGTTTCTACTTTAGCCAAGCGTACCACTATCCCGGTGGAGGATAGCTGTGCTTTCTCAGATCCAATGGATAAAAAATTAGAGGGTTATCTTAAGAAAATGTTTGTTCAACAGGGTTTTATTTTGCAGCCTCTTGCATGCATTGCGCCTGTCACGGCTTCAGCGGCATTCTGGTTTGAGTCTCTGGAAGAGGCGATTCGCACAGAGCCATTGGATGAGGCTTTGAGCAAAGTTAGAACCCTTAAGCAAGCTAATGTGTTTGTTTCAGATGCCGTAGTACATCTAACCAAACTTACGGCTAAAAATTCCGGATTCGCCATACAGGCGCGCAGAGCGCTCTGGCTTAAATCCTGGTCAGCGGATGTAACTTCCAAGTCTAAGCTACTTAACATTCCTTTCAAAGGGCAGACCTTATTCGGGCCCGGCTTGAAGGAAATTATTGCTGACATTACGGGAGGTAAGGGCCACGCCCTTCCTCAGGACAGGGCCAAACCAAAGGCCAAACAGTCTAATTTTCGTGCCTTTCGTAACTTCAAGGCAGGAGCAGCATCAACTTCCTCCGCTCCAAAACAGGAAGGAACTACTGCTCGTTACAGACAGGGTTGGAAAGGCAACCAGTCATGGAACAAGGGCAAGCAGGCCAGAAAGCCTACTTCCGCCCCTAAGACAGCATGAAGACAGGGCCCCCTATCCGGAGACGGATTTAGTGGGGGGCAGACTTTCTCTCTTCGCCCAGGCTTGGGCAAGAGATGTGCAGGATCCCTGGACGTTGAAGATTATATCTCAGGGATACCTTCTGGATTTCAAAACCTCTCCTCCACAAGGGAGGTTCCATCTTTCGAGGTTATCAACAAACCTAGTAAAGAGAGAGGCATTTCTACAATGTGTACAAGACCTCTTAATCATGGGAGTGATCCACTCAGTTCCGCGATCGGAACAGGGACAAGGATTTTACTCAAATCTATTTGTGGCTCCCAAAAAAGAGGGAACCTTCAGACCAATCTTGGACTTAAAGATCTTAAACAAATTCCTAAGGGTACCATCGTTCAAGATGGAAACCATTCGAACCATCCTACCCATGATCCAAGAGGGTCAATATATGACCACAGTGGACTTAAAGGATGCTTACCTTCACATACCGATTCACAAAGATCATTATCGGTACCTAAGGTTTGCCTTTCTAGACAGGCACTACCAGTTTGTGGCTCTTCCCTTCGGGTTAGCCACGGCCCCGAGAATTTTTACGAAGGTTCTGGGCTCACTTCTGGCAGTACTAAGACCACGAGGCATAGCGGTGGATCCGTACCTAGACGACATTCTGATACAAGCGTCAAGTTTTCAGAATGCAAAGTCTCATAGAGAGATAGTTCTTGCATTTCTGAGGTCGCATGGGTGGAAAGTGAACGTGGAAAAGAGTTCTCTGTTACCACTCACAAGGGTTCCTTTTCTAGGGACTCTTATAGATTCTGTAGAGATGAAGATTTACCTGACGGAGTCCAGGTTATCAAAGATTCTCAATGCTTGCCGTGTCCTTCATTCCATTCCAAGCCCATCAGTAGCTCAGTGCATGGAGGTAATCGGCTTAATGGTCGCGGCAATGGACATAGTGCCATTTGCGCGCCTGGATCTCAGACCGCTGCAACTATGCATGCTCAGTCAATGGAACGGGGATTACTCAGATCTGTCCCCTTTGGTAAATCTGGACCAGGAGACCAGAGATTCTCTTCTCTGGTGGTTGTCACCGGTTCATCTGTCCAAAGGAATGACCTTTCGCAGACCAGATTGGATGATTGTAACAGCGGATGCCAGCCTTCTAGGCTGGGGAGCAGTCTGGAATTCCCTGAAGGCTCAGGGTTCGTGGACTCAGGAGGAGAAACTCCTTCCAATAAACATTCTAGAATTAAGAGCAATATTCAATGCTCTTCTAGCTTGGCCTCAGTTAGCAAGACTGAGGTTCATCAGATTTTAGTCGGACAATATCACGACTGTGGCTTACATCAATCATCAAGGGGGAACCAGGAGTTCCCTAGCGATGTTGGAAGTCTCGAAGATAATTCGCTGGGCAGAGTCTCACTCTTGCCACCTGTCAGCGATTTACATCCCAGGCGTAGAGAACTGGGAGGCGGATTTCCTAAGTCGCCAGACTTTTCATCCGGGAGAGTGGGAACTTCACCCGGAGGTATTTGCTCAACTGATTCGTCGTTGGGGCAAACCGGATCTGGATCTCATGGCATCTCGCCAGAACGCGAAGCTTCCTTGTTACGGATCCAGGTCCAGGGACCCGGGAGCGGTGCTGGTAGATGCATTAGCAGCCCCTTGGGTTTTCAACATAGCTTATGTGTTTCCACCATTTCCGTTGCTACCTCGACTGATTGCCAGGATCAAACAGGAGAGGGCATCAGTAATTCTGATAGCGCCTGTGTGGCCACATAGGACCTGGTATGCAGACCTAGTGGACATGTCGTCCTGTCCACCATGGTCTCTTCCTCTGAGGCAGGACCTTCTAATTCAGGGTCCTTTCAACCATCCAAACCTAATTTCTCTGAGGCTGACTGCCTGGAAATTGAACGCTTGATTCTATCTAAGCGGGGGTTTTCGGATTCGGTTATTGATACTTTAATACAGGCTCGGAAACCTGTGACCAGAAAAATTTACCATAAGATATGTCGTAAATATTTATATTGGTGCAAATCCAAGAGTTACTCATGGAGTAAGGTTAGGATTCCTAGGATTTTGGCTTTTCTACAAGAGGGTTTAGAAAAAGGTTTGTCCGCTAGTTCGCTAAAGGGACAGATTTCAGCTCTGTCTATTCTTTTACACAAACGTCTGGCAGAGAATCCAGACGTCCAGGCCTTTTGTCAGGCTTTGGCTAGAATTAAGCCTGTGTTTAAAGCTGTTGCTCCTCCGTGGAGCTTAAACTTGGTTCTTAAAGTTCTTCAGGGTGTTCCGTTTGAACCCCTTCATTCCATTGATATTAAGCTTTTATCTTGGAAAGTTTTGTTTTTGATGGCTATTTCCTCGGCTCGAAGAGTCTCTGAGTTATCTGCCTTACATTGTGATTCTCCTTATCTGATCTTTCATTCAGACAAGGTAGTACTGCGTACTAAACCTGGGTTTTTACCTAAGGTTGTTTCTAACAGGAATATCAATCAAGAGATTGTTGTTCCATCATTATGTCCTAATCCTTCTTCAAAGAAGGAACGTCTTTTGCATAATCTAGACGTGGTCCGTGCTCTGAAGTTCTACTTACAGGCAACTAAAGATTTTAGACAAACTTCTTCTCTGTTTGTCGTTTACTCTGGACAGAGGAGAGGTCAAAAGGCTTCGGCTACCTCTCTCTCTTTTTGGCTTCGTAGCATAATACATTTAGCCTATGAGACTGCTGGACAGCAGCCTCCTGAAAGAATTACAGCTCATTCCACTAGAGCTGTGGCTTCCACCTGGGCCTTTAAGAATGAGGCCTCTGTTGAACAGATTTGCAAGGCTGCAACTTGGTCTTCACTTCATACTTTTTCCAAATTTTACAAATTTGACACTTTCGCTTCTTCGGAGGCTGGTTTTGGGAGAAAGGTTCTACAGGCAGTGGTTCCTTCTGTTTAATGTTCCTGCCTTGTCCCTCCCTTCATCCGTGTACTTAGCTTTGGTATGGGTATCCCATAAGTAATGGATGACCCGTGGACTGAACACACTTAACAAGAGAAAACATAATTTATGCTTACCTGATAAATTTATTTCTCTTGTAGTGTGTTCAGTCCACGGCCCGCCCTGTCTTTTTAAGGCAGATTCTAAATTTTAAAATTATAACTCCAGTCACCACTGCACCTTATAGTTTCTCATTTCTCGTCTTGTTTCGGTCGAATGACTGGATATGACATGTGAGGGGAGGAGCTATGTGGCAGCTCTGCTTGGGTGATCCTCTTGCAACTTCCTGTTGGGAAGGAGAATATATCCCATAAGTAATGGATGACCCGTGGACTGAACACACTACAAGAGAAATAAATTTATCAGGTAAGCATAAATTATGTTTTTTATAGCTTTGCTGCATCACTTTCACATGATTCAACATTTGGGTTTTATGACCCTTTAGGACTTGTTTATTATGCCTAGCTCTATTGATCTGTGTATTTTATTAGCACTTCTTCCAACAAACTGTTTTAATCCTTTAAGGTTGATTGGCTGATAGATACTTCCTTCTAATGTTCAAAAAATTATATTTCATGATTCTGATAGACCATGCAATTTTAAGTAACACTCTAATTTACTCCTGTTGTCAATTTTTTTTTGTTCTCTTGGTATCTTTGTTTGAATAAAACAAAGCTTTGGAGCCGGCCCATTTTAGGTCAGAAGCTTTGGCCGGCTCCAAAGCTTTTATTCCTGCTTTTTCAAACAAAGATACCAAGAGAATGAAGAAAAATTGATAATAGGAGTAAATTGGAAAGTTGCTTAAAATTGCATGCTCTATCTGAATCTTAAAATAAAATATTTGGGTTTACTATCCCTTTAATGCTCGTTTCTGGGCTGGGCTTTTATTTCTTTATGTATATTTTGCTTGCATTTATCTGACCCCTATAAATAAATAGCATTTTATTTCATTTATGTATCAGTTTATGTATTTATTTGCGCTATATTTGTAATGTAAATGTTTTGTTATTCCCATTGCCAAGTATTTCATTAGATACAAATATCTAATAAAGCTTTAACATTTGTACTGTTTTACTTTTATCTACAATCTAAATGTAAATTCTCAGGCTTCTAGCCAGAATATTTCTTATGTAGGGGGGGGGGGGGGGGCGGGCATCAGCTTTACGCGTTTTATTTTTCTTGTAATATTGCACAAAAATTGCAAATGACAATGAATGGAGCTGCTATAAAATAAAGCTGAAATTGCACTACTGCACATTGCAAGCTATTTCCCAGGAGACCTTATACATTTATTATACAAAGATGTTTTGCAAATAGCAACAAGGGAGCACATTGAATGTATATGCTTAAAAAAATATATGAAAAGTCTAAATTTCTGTTTTGCGGGGGGGGGGGGGGGGAAGAAAAATGAATTAAAAAGATTAATATCACTACTATATAAGCAAATTGCATAATTGAATTTTAATATATATATTTTTACTACTGCTGCTGTTGTTGTTGTTGTTGTTATGATTATTATTATTATTATTTTATAGAAACAAAATATAATGGGTGTTCACATGGAAGCTTAGGTATTGCCATGATGGAATTTTCAATATTGATCATTTTAAGAGGGCGAGGATGTGGAGATGTGTTAATATGTGTTATATGTGGAATAACATGGTATATACAGTATTGTTTCTAAATTGTAATTTGGGATTTGTTGGTGGTATTAATGTACAGTCACATATAACTTCAATGGAAGTTTAAAAGAACGTAAAAGTGCATAAGAAAATGTGTTAGAGCATTTTCTTATTTCACTGTTGCATGAATATAACCATGTGTGTAACCCCTGCAAAGGTGTTAAAGGGACATAAAACCCAAACATTTTTCTTTCATGATTTAGGTAGAAGATACAATTTTAAACAACTTTCCAGTTTACTTCTATTGTCAAATTTGTTTCATTCTCTTGGTATCATTTGTTGAAGGAGCAGCAATGCAGTACTGGGAGCTAGCTGAGCACATTGGATGAGCCAATGACAAGAGTAAGATATGTGCAGCCACCAATCAGCAGCTAGGTCTCAGTAGTGTTTATCTGTTCCTGAGCCTACCAAATATTTGCTTTTCAACAAACAATACAAAGAAAACAAAGCATATTGGTATTAGAAATAAGTTGGATATTTGGATAAAATTGCATGCTCTATTTGAATTTTTGTAGTTGTAATTTTAAACCCTTTCATGAAAACAAAAATCAGCATGTTAAAATTGTACTTTTGTTTTAGTGTCACTTTAATACAAACACCACTAATCTTAATAGTTGTGTAAGGTTAACTATATTTGTTTAAAGTGAAGGCCAATTTGGATGAATTAGTACCCGGTTTTTAATAAACCTATTAAAAACAAGGGCACTTTAATTCATCAAAATTGACATTTCACTCCTTTTCTTCAAAAACTTATTTTTTTAATCCTGAATGCCGCTCCAGCGATTCCCCCGGCCGTCGGAAGCCTCGTCTGACGTCAGAAATGACGAATCCGGCTTCCTCCAATCACGGCTTTCCCCCCGGGGGGGATCATGGCCTGATGCAACACCGTGATTGGGGGATGCCGGATTCATCATTTTGTACCCGTGAAGAGGACTTGCGAAGGGTGGAGGAAGCGCTGTAGCGGCTGACAGGATTAAAAGGTAAGTTTTTGAAGAAAAGGAGTGAAATGTTAATTTTGATGAATTAAAGTGCCCTTGTTTTTAATAGGTTTATTAAAAACCGGGTACTAATTCATCCAAATTGACCTTCACTTTAATATTATTTTTTTGCATTATGACTTATTTAAAAAAATATATATTTTAAAGAAAATATTATTTTTTCATAAATACAAATAACTGACAATAATACAATTTGTTCACTGTTTTAATATTTATATAAAACAGGAGTATGATAACCCCACGTGGCACAAGGTTCATTATCACTGTACAAATTTGTTTAATCTATTACATTGTGAGACAAAGGGCAATTGATGAACCTAGGTGTTTTTAATTGTTTTGAAATATGTTTCAAATTAAATTGAACCTTCTTGCTTGAAAAAAAAAAAAACATCAGACAATCAATGTAGTTCCCTTTGGTAAGAAACCATGTGCAGAATTATCTTTGCTATAAGCAAATAATGTTCTTATTTCCAGAGGCAAAGTTAACATATTCACTTAAAATTGATTAAAACTCTTAGCTCCAAATCTGCCTCTCAGGAAATGTCTATTTAATAGAAAGCTCTGACACAGGTTATTTAATTCACTTAAATCACATTTTATTACAAGGCATGAAAAAGTGCACACCAAATGGTCTAATGTAGGGGTCGACAAATCTGTTTCAGTGTTACGGGCCAGTAAGAATATTTTGGAGCCAGGCAGTGGTATTTGTATATAGATATATGGAGAATAATCCAAAAAGTTAGGAGCCCAGGGTTACATTTTAGGAGCTAGTGGCTCAATGGCTCCTGGGTTTGTCGAGCACTAATGCATTATAGCATTTTATTATTGTTTGTTTGCTTGTATTATGTGTTTAACACCTGCAATGGGGAAGTCAGACCCAAAACAGCAATGCTCTACTGGGTGCTATCTTTTGATTGGCAGTTTCACACATATGCACCTTGTCATTGGCTCACAAGATGGGATTAGCTAGCTCCCAGTTGAGCGTTGATGCTCTTGGGCTAACTTTAACTGTGTGTTTAAACCTTTTGCTTGGGTTAAGCACATAGTTATATGTAAAAGCAATAGTTAAATAATATCAATAAAGAACATATTCTAAAATGTCGCAGATTTTTTTTTTTTAACATTTATGTCCCTTTAAGATGTGGTTGATCAGTGCTTCTTTAAAATAAATTAAGTCCCCCTCTCTAAAAAAAAACAACTTTTTTTTTTATCACATTACTGCAATTTAAAATGGTCATATTGCAATGTTTAACAATATAATGATTCTAATTGTTTACTGTTTCTGTAGCATTTTAACACCTAACCTCTGAATTACCTCCACTTATGTTATTTTTTTTCTCTCTTGTTCACAGGCTTTGTATAATTCAATCAAAAATGAAAAGCTGGAATGGGCTGCGTAAGTAACATATCTAATTATTATTGGTAATTTGAATAGCAACATTAAAAGGATACTGAGACATTTTTAAATGTTGCCACATCACATGATCGTACAAAAAAAGAAATGCTCTAATTTTATTGTTCCACTAGTCCTTGCTTATATTTATGTGTTTAACGCCTACAATGCCCATATAATTCTTCATTAGGCTCTTTTATAGGGACATAAATAGATTCCAAGGGGTAGATATATTATGCTGCGGATGCAGCTGGCAAAAGTTAAGAAGCAGTGGTCGTAAAACCGCTGCTCCTTAAAGGATTACTTTCTTTTATAATTTTTAAGCTAAACAACTAACATATTAAAGTTAATAAACATTAATTAAAACCTACTGACCTATATTTTCTCCAAAACAAAGTTTCATAACGTTCTAAAAGTTATATCTTTTATTCGCCGATGATGTCACGTTATCCTGCCCACTATTTTCAGCACTGCGTGTTCAAAATACTTAAACCAATAACTTTGTGTTTAAAGCACCATTTTGAAACCTAGGTATTGTAAACGGATTGGTACAGAGCAAAGGATACCCACGGAGTGGGTTTGGAAAACAATTAAATTTGCAGACAAGATTTCTGATATACGGTAGAGATATGTTAATGAAATGCTATTGATAAAAAGCGTATTTGGGGTAGTTAGTTAGTAACAGGCATAGCAAATATTTACTTACAGTGGCCCTTTAACTTATCCGCCACCTCTGAGGTGGCGGACAGCAATCATCCCGATCGGATACAGTCGAGATGATTGACACCCCCTGCTAGCTGCCGATTGACTGCGAGTGTGCAGGAGGCGGCATTTCACAATGTTGATATGTCTCAGGAGTGTCCCCCAGTAATGTTGGTGTATTTATCAGCAGCAATTGCCACCAAAGTGTTACGTATTGTAATTATGAATATTAATAATTAATAGCAGTATAAAATTGTCAGTGATATCTCCAATTAATATAGCAGAATCTTGTCAATACACTTCAGTAAGATGTTAAATCTCTGTAGTGTATCCCAAAATAAACACTATTGAGATATTTATACAAAATTATTATTAAAAATTAATATTTTAATCTCAATATAAAATATTCCTAAATTCTGATCAGTTAATCTTTATATACACATCGATTATATTTATGTAGTAGCTGAATATCACCTATTGCAGGACATACTTGAAAACAAGTGAAATCTCAATGTACCCTTCCTGGTAAAATATTTTATAAATAAATAAATGACCACTTATATCTATCAATTTATCAATACAATATTAAAATATAAAGTAGGATATTTAGATTAATTACTATTCAATAGATAAAGTCTATTATCCCATGTATGGACACAATATTTCTATAAATTAACCTTAACTCAAAATGAATCACTTAACAAATATCCTACATGAAATTTTATAAGAACAATTTGTATTTAACCAGCAAAACTTAGTCCAATGCCAAAATATGGACTACTAACTTAACAATGCTTAGTTAACAATATAACCAAATATTTCAACACAAATCTTACTAAATCTCTATAAATTTAATAGAACTTCCAGAAAAGTATAATTAAGCTATTTGGCCCAAAATAGTTTTATAATACTTCAAATAATCAACCAGAGATTGTACACAATTATATTATCAATACAACATCTATCAAATAATTCTGTATTAATAAGTCTAATCTAGCCACAATAGTACATGCAACTTCTAACTATTTTACAGCAACTCCAAATCAATTTCATAAGCGTAAATTACAAAATCTCTCTTTTCCTCTATGGTCAAATTACTTAATTTTAAATATGATTATTCTTACCTATGTTATTAGAAAGGATAAAGTATGAAGCAATGTTAGCACTTTCCTTCAGGTGCTCGCTGCCAGTCCCGGTTCTCCCAAACCATGTATAGAAGCAGAAAGTATTGAAAATGGCAGCACTGTGTCACCTCCAGGGAACCAAGCTGCCCACGTCCTTTGAGTCAATCTTGTTGCTTTAACCTCCAAAATAAAATAGCTCACAATAGTGTAGCAGATTTCAGACAATGTGGTAGGCGCACAAACTGGTTATACTCACAAGATTGCAGTTAAAATAAAACTTTTATTAAAATCCTCACAAAGGTGTCTACAGGTGCTGCTTCAGGTTTTATTTAAAATACAGCTAAACGCGTTTCGACTAAAAGAAGCCTTTATCAAGAGCATAAAGTTAAAACAATTTCCCAGAAATTAAGAGATGTACTTAAAAATCATGTTTCCATATTCCATACGTACCTGCACTTAGAATTATGTTGGAACCAATATCACTATAGATAAATATATATATATAAATATATATATATATATATATAACAATTTAAAGAAGTAGCTAAGAAGGATAAATTATTCCTTCTTATTAAAGAAAGGGAATTCAGCACTCTTTTGTATTAAACACCATCGGCTAGATTACAAGTTTTGCGTTAGGCTTAAAAAGCAGCGTTGGCCGGTCCCAACGCTGCTTTTTAACGCCCGCTGGTATTGGGAGTCTTGCAGGTACAGGTGTACCGCTCACTTTTTTGGCCCAACTTGGAAATACCGCAAATCCACGTACGTAAATTGCGTATCCTCTTTTTTCAATGGGACTTGCATAGGCCGGTATTACAAGTCTGCCAAAAAGTGAGCGGTAGACCCTCTCCTGTCAAGACTGGTACCGCATTTTAAAGTCAGTAGTTAAGAGTTTTACACTACAACGCCGTAGCATAAAACTCTTAAATAAAGTGCTAAAAAGTACACTAACACCCATAAACTACCTATTAGCCCCTAAACCAAGGCCCTCCCACATCGCAAACACTAAAATAAAATTTTTAACCCCTAATCTGCCGAACTGGACAGCGTCACCACTATAATAAATATATTAACCCCTAAACTGCCGCACTCCTGCCTCGCAAACATTAGTTAAATATTATTAACCCCTAATCTGCCGTCCCTAACATCGCTGCCACTATACTAAAGTTATTAACCCCTAAATCTAAGTCTAACCCTAACCCCCTAACTTAAATATAATTTAAATAAATCTAAATAAAATTACTATAATTAACTAAATTATTCCTATTTAAAACTAAATACCTGTAAAATAAACCCTAAGCTAGCTACAATATAACTAATAGTTACATTGTATCTAGCTTAGGGTTTATTTTTATTTTACAGGCAAGTTTGTATTTATTTTAACTAGGTAGAATAGTTATTAAATAGTTATTAACTATTTAATAAACTACCTAGCTAAAATAAATACAAAAGTACCTGTAAAATAAAACCTAACCTAAGTTACACTAACACCTAACACTACACTATAATTAAATTAATTCCCTAAATTAAATACAATTAAATAAAATTAGCTAAAGTACAAAAAAAACCCCCACTAAATTACAGAAAATAATAAAGAAATTACAAGATTTTTAATCTAATTACACCTAATCTAATCCCCCCTAATAAAATAAAAAAAGCCCACCCAAAATAAAAAAAAGCCCTACCCTACACTAAATTACAGATAGCCCTTAAAAGGGCCTTTTGCGGGGCATTGCCCCAAAGTAATCCGCTCTTTTACCTGTAAAAAAAATTACAGCCAATCGGAATTTAGGTAGAAAAAAATCCTATTGACTGATGCAATCGGCCAATAGGATTGAGATGGCATTCTATTGGCTGATTGGAACAGCCAATAGAATGCCAGCTCAATCCTATTGGCTGATTGGATCAGTCAATAGGATTGAACTTCAATCCTATTGGCTGATTGCATCAGCCAATATGATTTTTCCTACCTTAATTCCGATTGGCTGATAGAATTCTATCAGCCAATCGGAATTGAAGGGACGCCATCTTGGATGACGTCACTTAAAGGAACCTTCATTCTTCAGTCGCTGTGGAAAGAAGAGGATGCTCCGCGTCGGATGTCTTGAAGATGGACACGCTCCGCGCCGGATGGATGAAGATTGGAGATGACGTCTGGATGAAGACTTCTGCCCGTCTGGAGGACCACTTTTGCCGGATTCATTGAGGATTTCGGCCTGGTTGGATGAGGACTTCTCCTGGTAAGGTGATCTTCAAGGGGTTAGTGTTAGGTTTTTTTAAGGGGGTATTGGGTGGGTTTTAGAGTAGGGTTGGTTGTGTGGGTGGTGGGTTTTAATGTTGGGGGGGATTTGTAATTTTTTTTTACAGGTAAAAGAGCTGATTACTTTGGGGCAATGCCCCGCAAAGGGCCCTTTTTAGGGCTATTTGTAATTTAGTGTAGGGTAGGGCTTTTTTTATTTGGGGGGGGGGGCTTTTTTATTTTGTTAGGGGGATTAGATTAGGTGTAATTAGTTTAAAAATCTTGTAATTTGTTTATTATTTTCTGCAATTTAGTGGGGGGGGTTTGTGCTTTAGCTAATTTTATTTAATTGTATTTAATTGTATTTAATTTAGGGAATTAATTTAATTGTAGTGTAGTGTTAGTGTTAGTGTAACTTAGGTTAGGTTTTATTTTACAGTCACTTTTGTATTTATTTTAGCTAGGTAGTTTATTAAATAGTTAATAACTATTTAATAACTATTCTACCTAGTTAAAATAAATACAAACTTGCCTGTAAAATAAAAATAAACCCTAAGCTAGATACAATGTAACTATTAGTTATATTGTAGCTAGCTTAGGGTTTATTTTACAGGTAAGTATTTCGTTTTAAATAAGAATAATTTAGTTAATTATAGTAATTTTATTTAGATTTATTTAAATTATATTTACGTTAGCGGGGGGGTTAGGGTTAGACTTAGGTTTAGGGGTTAATATGTTTATTATAGTTGCGGCGACATTGGGGGCGGCAGATTAGGGGTTAATAAATGTAGGTAGGTTGCAGCGACATTTGGGGCGGCAGATTAGGGGTTAATAAATATAATGTAGGTGTCGGCGATGTTGGGGGCAGCAGATTAGGGGTTCATAAGTATAATGTAGGTGGCGGCGGTGTCCAGAGCGGCAGATTAGGCATTAATAATATAATGTAGGTGTCGTGGGGGCGGAAGATTAGGGGTTAATAAGTGTAAGATTAGGGGTGTTTAGACTCAGGGTTCATGTTAGGGTGTTAGGTGTAGACATACATTTTATTTACCCATAGGAATCAATGGGGCTGCGTTAGGAGCTAAGCGCTGCTTTTTTGCAGGTGTTAGACTTTTTTTCAGCCGGCTCTCCCTGTTGATTCCTATGGGGAAATCGTGCACGAGCACGTTACATCAGCTCACCGCTGACTTAAGTAGCTCTGGTATTGGAGTGAGATGTGGAGCAACATTTTTCTCTACGCTTACTTCTTGTCTTTTAACGCCGTAGGTAAGTGAGCGGTGAGCATAAACTGCTTGTTAGCACCGCACCCCTCATAACGCAAAACTCGTAATCTAGCCGCATATATTTTATTATATAAAAAAACAAAAAAGTCTCTTTGCTACACATTCTATAAAAAGTTACATGCAAACCCAGTTGTGCATTTCAGAATGACTAAACTTAAATAGGATAACTAATGTTTCACATTAAACCACCTATTGTTGCAATTTAGTATGAGCCGTTCAAGAAACCTCTCAATTCAAACAATAGGGTACAGAATGTCCAGCATGTTATAGATACGTTAAGACAGAGTAATGGCTGGTGACATTTTTTTAATATAACAAAATATATGGTATTTAGTACAAAAGAGTGCTGAATTCCCTTTCTTTAATAAGAAGGAATAATTTATCCTTCTTAGCTACTTCTTTAAATTGTTATATATCTCTTAACTAGGGTCTGCACCATTTCCCTTTAATAAAGGTTTTTGAACACTATACACCAGGTAGTGATATCCTGGTTTGGGACATAACATTTTCTCTCTTACTTTATATTATAGATAAATATATATTTATATTATTTCATTAAATAGGAATATATTGTATATCTGTGGATATCACTTTAATATTGAGTGCATAAAACTATATGATACAATTCATAGCACAAATTACATAGGAATTGTCCATTTCAGAATATAGAACCTTTTATACATCCTAAATATCATTTGTCAATCAGATGTCTGAAAAACAAAGACAAATATTGTTGAGCATATATTTTAAATAGGGCAATACAGCTGTTCATTTAATACATTGCACATATGTGGATATCACTTCATATTTAATATATTATATAAACTTTAGACACATCTCCAACGTACTTTAAATATACATTTATACAATACTGAGGTACAAATGAAACATCTGAACATTTATAATATAGGTTATTTAAAATCCCAATCTGCTTTCACATGCCTGTAAATGTCTCCTTTAGATAGTATATTGTGTATTGGGACTTGAAAGGACTTGGTGATCTACCATTTGATTACTATATAAGTGTTAATTTACTATCTTCCTGAGGATTTTGAGCATTATTGAACTAGAGTACAGACCCACATCTCTCTCACCCCAGGGGCTGGTGATCTGGGGAAAATGTTTCTCATGGTAATTTAATTTACAGATTTCAATCTGGGAAAACCACACAACAAAAACTCTATTGAACTGACCTCTTCTCTGAGACCGTGATCAAAGGTTCTTGAGATGTGACATTATCTTTATTTAAACAAATGTTTGTTTTGAGCTCTCATACATCAGGTTTATTTGAAGTGTGTCTTAATCAGTAAGGGGGGTCTCTAATGTGTATCTGGTCACAGCAGGCAGTCTGAATGAACATACTTTCTGTGTTCTGTGACAGGCTAGGCTTGTGCTGTGTATCTGAGCTTTCAGTAAAGGGGGGTCTGGGTTGCCGACCTCAGTCATTGATAGAGAGAACTGTATCATTTACAGATATCAATACATTTTTATATAACACTAAAATACAGTATTACATATATTATATGTTGATATATATATATATATATATATATATATCAATTAAATATCACTCACCAATACCCTGACAACAAGCATTTCACCAGAAATGCTTGTGCAATTTTAAATGCCGACAGCGTATGCATGTCTGTCCGACATTTCATAAATCTACCCCCAAGAGTATTTTCTATATTTTGATGCTTCAGAAAATAAAATAAATGTTCTATTCAGAGACCGCTTTTTCCTTCCTAAGATAGGGAGAATCAACGGCTTCATTCCTTACTTTTGGGAAATACAACACCTGGCAAAGACACCCCAGCCAAAGGCTCCCACTTCCTCATTACCCCAGTCATTCTTTGCCTTTTGTCACGTTAGGAGGTGGCAGAGAAGTGTCAGAAGATTCTGAGAGTCATTAAAAAGGGGTATCTGCTCTTCTAGACAGGACTGGAGTTTTAAGTAGTCATGTCAACCTCTCAGTGAGAGTATTGATGAAAGTTAGAGTCTGGAGATGCAGGGAAATGTTTTTTCTGCAAAACCATCCAGACTACTGCTAACAGCTCCTAAGCAATCAGTTTTGACGAGTTTCACTGCCTGCTTTCTCTCACTCAAGTCCATGACTGTCACACTTGAGAGGCTGTGTTCTGTTCCACATCATGGATCCTGGAGGTAAGATTGTTTAAATTTTTGCACATAAAACGCTATAACAGGGTCACCGTATGGCTCCTTTATACCTTGATTGGATCCAGGGTTAATATCCTCTGAAGGGGGTTTATTGAACAGTTGGGGTTAATTAATCAGTGTATTAATTATTTACATGCTGCTTTGTGTGATTTTTTCCTGGGCTGATAGACTGTGTGTTTTTGGCTGGAACAAACAGGTTTCACTTTTAAGTTTCACTTTCATTTTCAAAAGTGTTGCACAGTTCTGATTACTTTCTGTACTTGTAATAACAGGGGAAGTACTGTCTTGCACTCCATGTGACCGGTTGTGGTCTATGTTCATTTCCTTCATTCCGGCTGAGACTTGAACCTGAGGAAAGCGTTTCCTCTGTTAACTGTCTGGCTCTAGGAGGTGGTGAGTGACCCAGCCATTGGGAGTATAACAGTTTTCTATAATAAAAAACGTTTTTATTTGTGTCCTTCTGTGGATATAACCTGAGCTATGGAGGACTCTGACATGTTAGAAGGTACTCCTGTACTAAATCATTACTGTTTATATTGTGAGGAGGCCGTGGTTTTCCTGTCCACTCGATTATGTTCCACATGCCTTAACACCGTTATAAAGTCTAAGAAGGGAGACAAGCCTCCTAAGGCTCTTAGTCCCTCTGAGCCATCTACCTCTCAGGACTTGGCATCCCATGAAATTACTATCCTTGGTACATTATCCACTCCACATGCAGTTTCCCGTAGCACATCTAATCCTCCATCCGGAGGGCGCCTTCTTCCTGCGGATTTTTGCCGCACAGTTACAAATGGCGGTGTCTGCGGCTCTCAGTGCATTACCTCGCTCTAACAAACGCAAGAGAAAGGTTAAATATAGCTCTCCTGACCCAGAGTCATCTAAATATTTATCGGATTAGCTATTATGTCCCAGTTATCCGATGATGATTTAACCTCTGTAGCTTCAGAGGGTGAACTTGCTGGGTCGAAGTCCTTAGCGTCTAAGCCTCCTGCTGTGGAGGAACCATCCTTTAGATTTAAAATTGAGCACTTGCATTTTTTATTAAAGGATGTTCTGTCTACGTAAGAGGTTCCAGAGGCCATGCTGCCTGAAGAACCTATGATACCTAAATTAGACAGGGTTTACGAAGACAGGAAGGTTCCTTTGATTTTTTCTGTGCTGGTTAAGATGGAGAACATTATTAAGAATGAATGAGAAAGAATTGGTTCTTCCTTTTCCCCTTGTCTACTTTTAAAAAGTTGTTCCCAGTCCCAGACTCTCAACTGGATTTGTGGGGCTCCATTCTTAAGGTGGATGGTGCTATCTCTATGCTTGCTAAATGTACTACTATACCTTTTGAGGATAGTTATTCGTTCAGAGAGCCGATGGATAAGAAAATGGAAACCATTCTGAGAAAGATGTTTCAACATAAGGGATTTTTGTTTCAACCGGCGGCTGCAGTTGCCACGGTTGCCAGAGCGGCTACCTACTGGTGCGACTCTTTGTCGGAACTCATTGAGGCGGAGTCTCCCCTCGAGGATATTCAAGACAGAACTAAAGCTCTGAGAATTGCTAATTCTTTTATCTGTGATGCAAATTATTCGCCGAAATGCAAAGGCCTCTGGCTTTGCGGTCCTAGCCCGCCGTGCGTTCTGGTTGAAATCTTGGGCTGCAGACATGACTTCTTTCTTTTCCCTTCAAGGGAAAGATTTTATTTGGTCCAGGCCTTCTAATTTTCGTTCTGACAAATCCCAACGACAACAATCCTCCTCCAAGCCCGAGCAACCCAAGAGTACTTGAAAGCCGGCTCAGTCCTGGAATAATGTCAAGCAGAATAAGAAGGCAGCTGAAAACAAATCGGCATGAAAGGGCGGCCCCTGATCCGGGATCGGATCGTGTAGGGGCAGACTGTCTCTTTTTCTCTTGTTAAGTGTGTTCAGTCCACGGGTCATCCATTACTTATGGGATATATTCTCCTTCCCAACAGGAAGTTGCAAGAGGATCACCCAAGCAGAGCTGCTATATAGCTCCCCCCCTCACATGTCATATCCTGTCATTCTCTTGCAACCCTCAACAAAGAAGGAGGTCGCGGGAGGAGTTGGAGTTTTTACTTAATTATTCTTCAATCAAAAGTTTGTTATTTTAAATGGCACCGGAGTGTGCTGTTTTTCTATCTCAGGCAGTATTTGGAAGAAGAAACTGCCTGCGTTTTCTATGATCTTAGCAGGCGTAACTAAGATCCGCTGACTGTTCTCGACATTCTGAGGAGTGGGGTAACTTCAGAACATGGGAATAGCATGCGGGGTCCCCCGCAAATGAGGTATGTGCAGTACAATATTTTCTGGGAATGGAATTGACTAAGAAAATACTGCTGTTACCCGTATGATGTAAGTACAGCCTTAAATGCAGTAGTAGTGACTGGTATCAGGCTGATAAATGTATGCACAGTAGAGTTATTTTCTAGGGACTAGAATTTGACTGAGAAAATACTATTAATACTGAAATAATGCTTAAGCCTTATCTGCAGTGGTAGCGACTGGTTGCAGGCTTAGTGATAACTTTGCATGACATTTAAAGAAGTTAATTTTCAAAACGTTTACTGGCATGTTATTCGTTTTGTGAGGTACTTTGGTGATAAATCCTTTTGGGCATGAATTTTTTCTCTTTTTTTCCACATGGCTAACGTATATTTCTGCATAGAAACCGTTATATCAGGTCTCCCACTGTTGTAGATGAGCGGGAGGGGCCTTTTTTAGCGCCTTGTTGCGCAGTTAAAATTCTAGCACAGTCTTCCTGCTTCTTCCTCCTTGATCCAGGACGTCTCTAGAGAGCTCAAGGGTCTTCAAAATTCATTTTTGAGGGAGGTAATCAGTCACAGCAGACCTGTGACAGTGTGTCAGACTGTGATAAAAACGTTTAATATTAATTTGATATCCGTTTTTTGGGGTACTGAGGGGTTAATCATCCTGTTGCTAATGGGTGCAATCCTCTGCTAATTAATACATTTAAAGAATTGTTGACTATAACTGAATTAGTTTTTTTGTTAACTCAACTGTGTTTTTTAAAAGCGCTGCAGCGTTTTTTATATTGCTTGCGAACTTATTGAAAGTAATTTCCAAGCTTGCTAGCTTCATTGCTAGTCTGTTTAAACATGTCTGATACAGAGGAATCTGCTTGTTCATTATGTTTAAAAGCCGTTGTGGAGCCCAATAGAAATATGTGTACCAATTGTATTGATATTACTTTGAAAAGTCAATCTGTACCGATTAAAAAATTATCACCAGACAACGAGGGGGCAGTTATGCCGTCTAACTCTCCTCACGTGTCAGTACCTTCGTCTCCCGCTCGGGAGGTGCGTGAGATTGAGGCGCCAAGTACATCAAGGCCTTTACAAATCACTTTACATGATATGGCTAATGTTATGAAAGAAGTATTATACAATATGCCCGAGTTAAGAGGCAAGCGCGACAGTTCTGGGTTAAGGAAAGAGCGCGCCGATGACACGAGAGCCATGTCTGATACTGCGTCACAGTTTGCAGAACATGAGGACGGAGAGTTTCATTCTGTGGTTGACGGTTCTGATTCGGGGAGACCGGATTCAGAAATTTCAAATTTTAAATTTTAGCTTGAGAACCTCCGCGTGTTGCTAGGGGAGGTGTTAGCGGCTCTGAATGATTGTGACACGGTGGCAATCCCAGAGAAATTATGTAAGCTGGATAAATACTACGCGGTGCCGGTGTGTACTGACGTTTTTCCTATACCAAAGAGGCTTACAGAGATTATTAGTAAGGAGTGGGATAGACCCGGTGTGCCTTTTTCCCCTCCTCCGATATTTAGAAAAATGTTCCCTATAGACGCCACCACACGAGACTTATGGCAGACGGTCCCTAAGGTGGAGGGAGCAGTTTCTACTTAAGCCAAGCGTACCACTATCCCGGTGGAGGATAGCTGTGCTTTCTCAGATCCAATGGATAAGAAATTAGAGGGTTATCTTAAGAAAATATTTGTTCAACAAGGTTTTATATTACAGCCTCTTGCATGCATTGCGCCTGTCACTGCTGCAGCGGCATTCTGGTTTGAGTCTCTGGAAGAGGCGATTCGCACAGCACCATTGGATGAGTCTCTGAGCAAGATTAGAACCCTTAAGCTGGCTAATGCGTTTGTTTCGGATGCCGTAGTGCATTTAACCAAACTTACGGCTAAAAATTCCGGATTCGCCATACAGGCGCGCAGAGCGCTTTGGCTTAAATCCTGGTCAGCAGATGTAACTTCTAAGTCTAAATTACTAAACATTCCTTTCAAAGGGCAGACCTTATTCGGGCCCGGCTTGAAGGAAATTATTGCTGACATTACTGGAGGTAAGGGCCACACCCTTCCTCAGGACAGGGCCAAATCAAAGGCCAAACAGTCTAATTTTCGTGCCTTTCGTAATTTCAAGGCAGGAGCAGCATCAACTTCCTCCGCTCCAAAACAGGAAGTAACTACTGCTCGTTACAGACAGGGTTGGAAAGGCAACCAGTCATGGAACAAGGGCAAGCAGGCCAGAAAGCCTACTTCCGCCCCTAAGACAGCATGAAGTCAGGGCCCCCTTTCCAGAGACGGATCTAGTGGGGGGCAGACTCACTCTCTTCGCCCAGGCTTGGGCAAGAGATGTACAGGATCCCTGGACGTTGGAGATTATATCTCAGGGATACCTTCTGGATTTCAAAACTTCTCCTCCACAAGGGAGGTTTCATCTGTCAAGGTTATCAACAAACCTAGTAAAGAAAGAGGCATTTCTACAATGTGTACAAGACCTCTTAGTGATGGGAGTGATCCACCCAGTTCCGCGGACGGAACAGGGGCAAGGGTTTTATTCAAATCTGTTTGTGGTTCCCAAGAAAGAGGGAACCTTCAGACCAATCTTAGATTTAAAGATCTTAAACAAATTCCTAAGGGTTCCATCATTCAAGATGGAAACCTTTCGGACCATCCTACCCATGATCCAAGAGGGTCAATATATGACCACAGTGGATTTAAAGGATGCCTACCTTCACATACCGATTCACAAAGATCATTATCGGTACCTAAGGTTTGCCTTTCTAGACAGGCATTACCAGTTTGTAGCGCTTCCCTTCGGGTTAGCTACGGCCCAGAGAATTTTTACAAAGGTTCTGGGCTCTCTTCTGGCGGTACTAAGACCACGAGGCATAGCGGTGGCTCCGTACCTAGACGACATTCTGATACAAGCGTCAAGTTTTCAAAATGCAAAGTCTCATACAGAGATAGTTCTTGCATTTCTGAGGTCGCATGGGTGGAAAGTGAACGTGGAAAAGAGTTCTCTGTTACCACTCACAAGGGTCCCTTTTCTAGGGACTCTTATAGATTCTGTAGAGATGAAGATTTACCTGATGGAGTCCAGGTTATCAAAGCTTCTCAATGCTTGCCGTGTCCTTCACTCCATTCCAAGCCCATCAGTAGCTCAGTGCATGGAAGTAATCGGCTTAATGGTCGCGGCAATGGACATAGTGCCATTTGCGCGCCTCCATCTCAGACCGCTGCAACTATGCATGCTAAGTCAATGGAACGGGGATTTCTCAGATCTGTCCCCTTCGCTAAATCTGGACCAGGAGACCAGAGATTCTCTTCTCTGGTGGTTGTCTCGGGTTCATCTGTCCAAAGGAATGACTTTTCGCAGACCAGATTGGACGATTGTAACAACAGATGCCAGCCTACTAGGCTGGGGAGCAGTCTGGAACTCCCTGAAGGCTCAGGGATCGTGGACTCAGGAGGAGAAACTCCTCCCAATAAACATTCTAGAATTAAGAGCAATATTCAATGCTCTTCTAGCTTGGCCTCAGTTAGCAACACTGAGGTTCATCAGATTTCAGTCGGACAACATCACGACTGTGGCTTACATCAATCATCAAGGGGGAACCAGGAGTTCCCTAGCGATGTTGGAAGTCTCGAAGATAATTCGATGGGCAGAGTCTCACTCTTGCCACCTGTCAGCGATCTACATCCCAGGCGTGGAGAACTGGGAGGCGGATTTTTTAAGTCGCCAGACTTTTCATCCGGGGGAGTGGGAACTTCACCCGGAGGTATTTGCCCAACTGATTCATCGTTGGGGCAAACCGGATCTGGATCTCAAGGCATCTCGCCAGAACGCCAAGCTTCCTTGTTACGGATCCAGGTCCAGGGACCCGGGAGCGGTGCTGGTAGATGCACTAGCAGCCCCTTGGGTTTTCAACATAGCTTATGTGTTTCCACCTTTTCCGTTGCTACCTCGACTGATTGCCAGGATCAAACAGGAGAGAGCATCGGTGATTCTGATAGCGCCTGTGTGGCCACGCAGGACCTGGTATGCAGACCTAGTGGACATGTCGTCCTGTCCACCATGGTCTCTACCCCTGAGGCAGGACCTTCTAATTCAGGGTCCTTTCAACCATCCAAACCTAATTTCTCTGAGGCTGACTGCTTGGAAATGGAACGCTTGATTCTATCAAAGCGTGGGTTTTCGGATTCGGTTATTGATACATTAATACAGTCTCGGAAACCTGTTACCAGAAAAATTTACCACAAGATATGGCGTAAATATTTATATTGGTGTGAATCCAAGAGTTACTCATGGAGTAAGGTTAGGATTCATAGGATATTGTCTTTTCTACAAGAGGGTTTAGAAAAGGGCTTATCTGCTAGTTCACTAAGTTCTTCAGGGTGTTCCGTTTGAACCCCTTCATTCCATTGATATTAAGCTTTTATCTTGGAAAGTTCTGTTTTTGATGGCTATTTCCTCGGCTCGAAGAGTCTCTGAGTTATCTGCCTTACATTGGGATTCTCCTTATCTGATCTTTCATTCAGACAAGGTAGTCCTGCGTACTAAACCTGGGTTTTTACCTAAGGTTGTTTCTAACAAGAATATCAATCAAGAGATTGTTGTTCCATCCTTATGTCCTAATCCTTCTTCAAAGAAGGAACGTCTTTTGCATAATCTAGACGTGGTCCGTGCCCTGAAGTTCTACTTACAGGCAACTAAAGATTTTCGACAAACTTCTTCTCTGTTTGTCGTTTACCATGGACAGAGGAGAGGTCAAAAGGCTTCGGCTACCTCTCTCTCTTTTTGGCTTCGTAGCATAATACGCTTAGCCTATGAGACTGCTGGACAGCAGCCTCCTGAAAGGATTACAGCTCATTCCACTAGAGCTGTGGCTTCCACCTGGGCCTTTAAGAATGAGGCCTCTGTTGAACAGATTTGCAAGGCTGCAACTTCATACTTTTTCCAAATTTTACAAATTTGACACTTTTGCTTCTTCGGAGGCTGTTTTTGGGAGAAAGGTTCTACAGGCAGTGGTTCCTTCTGTTTAATGTTCCTGCCTTGTCCCTCCCATCATCCGTGTACTTTAGCTTTGGTATTGGTATCCCATAAGTAATGGATGACCCGTGGACTGAACACACTTAACAAGAGAAAACATAATTTATGCTTACCTGATAAATTTATTTCTCTTGTAGTGTGTTCAGTCCACGGCCCGCCCTGTCTATTTCAGGCAGGTTCTAAATGTTAAATTATTACTCCAGTCACCACTGCACCCTATAGTTTCTCCTTTCTCGTCTTGTTTCGGTCGAATGACTGGATATGACATGTGAGGGGGGGAGCTATATAGCAGCTCTGCTTGGGTGATCCTCTTGCAACTTCCTGTTGGGAAGGAGAATATATCCCATAAGTAATGGATGACCCGTGGACTGAACACACTACAAGAGAAATAAATTTATCAGGTATGCATAAATTATGTTTTTCAGATGCCTGGTTCAAGGATGTACAGGATCCGTGGGTCCTGGAGGTGGTATCTCAGGGATACAAGATAGGCTTCAAATCTCATCCGCCAAGGGGCAGATTCCTTCTTTCAAATCTGTCTACCAGATAAGAAAAGAGGCATGCCGTTCTAGGGTACATTCGGGATCTATCTTCCTAAGTAGTTGTTGTCCCGGTGCCTATCGAAGAAAGAGGTTTGGGGTTTTATTCAAACCTTTTTGTGGTCCCAAAGAAGGACCTTTCTTCAAGATGGAGATGATAAGGTCCATCCTTCCTTTAATTCAAGAAGCCAGTTTATGACCACTATAGATCTGTAGGACGCTTACCTTCATGTTCCAGTCCAGTTCCTGAAGTTTGAATTCCTGGACCAGCACTTCCAGTTCATTGCCCTTCCGATTGGCCTAGCTACTGTTCCAAGAATCTTTACAAAAGTTCTGGGGGCTCTTCTAAGCCGTTGCCAGAACTCAGGGTATTGCAGTAGCCCCATACTTGGACGATATTCTGGTGCAAGCACCATCTTTTCATCTTGCAGAAGAATTCTCAGAGCTCCTTCTCAGTCTACTTCGATCACATGGATGGAAGATAAACTTGGAAAAGAGTTCTCTTATCCCAAGTACCAGGGTGGAATTTCTGAGTACTATAATAGACTCCATATCCATGAGGATATTTCTAACAGACCAGAGACGTTGCAAGCTAACTTTGGCATGTCTTGCCCTTTGGACCTCTTGAGTCCTTCTGTTGCTCACTGTATGGAGGTGAATGGTCTCATGGTGTCCTGCATCAACATCATTCCTTTTGCCAGGTTCCGTCTCAGACCTTTACAACTGTGCATGCTAAAGCAGTGGAACAGCGATCATTCAGATCTGTCTCAACAGATTGTATTAGACAGCCGGTCGAGAGAATCACTCTCTTGGTGGCTCTGTCCAGATCATCTGTCCCGAGGGACATGCTTCTTAAGACCATCCTGAGAGATTGTGACTACCACCGCAAGCCTATCCGGATAAGGAGCTCTTTGGGTTGTGGACTCAGGAGGAGTGCTCCCTCCCGATCGATTCCTATCAGACAATATAACCTCGGTGGCTTACATCAACCATCAGGGGGGAACAAGAAGTTCCTTGGTGATGAAGGAAGTTTCTCAGATTCTGGAGTGGGTGGAGGCCCACAGCTGTTTGCTGTCAGCGATCCAAATTCCGGGTGTGGACAACTGGGAGGCGGATATTCTCAGCAGGCAATCCTTCCATCCAGGGGAATCGTCTCTCCATCCCGAGGTGTTTGCAGAGATATGCAGCAAGTGGGGGACGCAGGAGATAGATCTCATGGTGTCCCGTCTCAATACCAAGCTACCCAGGTACGGATCTAATAGATGCACTAGCAATGCCCTGAAGGTTCAAACTCATATATCTTTTTCCTCCATTACCGCTTCTTCCTCGAGTGGTGGCCCGCATCTAGCAGGAGCGGGTATCAGTAATCCTGATTGCTCCATCGTGGCTGCAAAGAACGTGGTTTGTAGATCTAGTGGGGATGTCCTCAACTCCTCCGTGGAAGTTACCTTGTCACAGAGACCTGCTGATACAAGGTCCATTTGTTCATCAAAATCTAGATTCTCTGAGGCTGACTGCGTGGTGATTGAACGCTTAGTCTTAGCCAGGAGAGGTTTCTCTGAGAGTGTCATTGATACTCTTATTCAAGCTCGTAAACGTGTTACTCAGCGTATCTACCACAAGATGTGGAGGACCTACTTATTCTGGTGTGAAGAGTGTGGATTTTCCTGGCACAGAGTTAAGGTTGCCAGGATCTTATCTTTTCTCCAGGATGGGATGGAGAAGGGCCTTTCTGCTAGTTCCCTGAGGGGACAGATTTCATCCCTGTTGGTTTTATTGGACAAGAGACTGGCTGAGCTTCCAGACGTTCAGTCCTTTGTTAAGGCTCTGATTAGAATCAGACCTGTGTTTAGATCTGGGGCTCCTCCTTGGAGCCTAAATCTTGTTCTTCGGGTTTTGCAACAGGTTCCGTTTGAGCCTCTGCATTCCGTTGATATTAAATTGTTTTCTTGGAAGGTTCTCTTTTTATTGGCTATTGCCTCTGCACGCAGAGTTTCTGAGATCTCTGCTTTGCAATGTGAGCCCCCTTATCTGATTTTTCATGCAGATAAGGCAGTTTTACTTACTAAATTAGGTTTTCTTCCTAAGGTTGTGTCAGATCACAACAGCAATCAGGAGATTGTGGTTCCTTCCTTGTGTCCTAATCCTTCTTCATCGAAGGAACGCTTACTTTACAATTTGGATGTGGTTCGCGCCTTGAAGTTCTATCTTCAGGCTGCTAAAGAGTTTAGACAATCTTCCTCTTTGTTTGTTGTCTATTCGGGAAAGCGTAAGTGGCAGAAGGCTACTTCGACTTCCCTATCTTTTTGGTTAAGGAGTGTCATACGCCTAGCTTACGAGACAGTGGGACTTCGTCCTCCTGAGAGGATAACAGCTCATTCCACTAGAGCAGTGGCTTCCTCTTGGGCCTTTAAGAACGAAGCCTCTATGGATCAGATTTGTAAGGCGGCTACCTGGTCCTCCTTACATACTTTTTCTAAAGTTTACGGCCCCCGCCCCTTTTTTTCTGGTCTATGGGCGGTCCCCTATTATTTATTTTATTCTTCTGGCACCATTTATACCCTAATGTTTCTCCTACTTTTCCTTGTTCCCTCGACCAAATGACTGGGGTAATGAGAAGTGGTAGGGATATTTAAGCCTTTGGCTGGGGTGTCTTTGCCTCCTCCTGGTGGCCAGGTGTTGTATTTCCCAACAGTAAGGAATGAAGCCGTGGACTCTCCCTATCCGGAAGGAAAGGAATTTATCCCAGAAATGTGCAAACAGTAAATGCTCTAGTATGTTAGAGTATTCATTAATGCACTATTACTTGCATATAACTTTGTGTTTAAATGGATATAAAACAGTCTGTTTCATAGAAATCTTTGCAATATGTATTATTTTAAAAGGATTTTACCTTTTTATTTCTTTTTTTTTTAACTTAAATTTGTCTATACTTCCTGTCACCGCCCTACAAGAGTGCTGGGGTCTCTACAGGAAGGCAATGTAACAGTTTTTCCTTTAAAGTGTAGCTAGGAGACATCTAATCTAGCTGCAATCAGTTTCTTGCCCATGTTCAGTAGAGACATTTTGCTGCAAAAATCATGTGACAGTGGAACCTAAGTTCTGCAATGTCTGCTTGTTTTTCTAGCTGTAGCCAGTTGCTATTCTGAGAATTACTAAATGCTCATTTAGCAAGATAAATGTATTTTTTTGTGTATTTAACACGAGCAGTTTCTTTTCATGTTTACTTATTTTTACATATTTGTCTTCCAAAGGAGCACTGTTGTATTTTCCTTTTAAGTCAAAGTCAGCTTCAGAACATCAGTGCACTATGGGGCGATAGCTGAACACATCTTGTGAGCCAATGACAAGAGGTATGTGTGCAATCACAAGCCAGCTCCCAGTAGTGCATTGCTGCTGCTGAGCATATGTACATATGCTTTTCAAGAAAGGATACCAAAGGAACAAAGTCAATTTGATGAGAGAAGTGAATTTAAAAGTGTCTTAAAATTACATGATTTATCTGAATCATGAAAGTTTAATTTTGACTTTCATGTCCTCCGCAAAACATGGATTTGCCTAAGGAAAGTGTATGGATTTGCCTTTACAAATACAGGTAGCCCTCAGTTTACGCCGGGGTTAGGTTCCAGAAGGAATGGTTGTAAATCGAAACCGTTGTAAATTGAAACCCAGTTTATAATGTAAGTCAATGGGAAGTGAGGGAGATAGGTTCCAGGCCCCTCTCAAAATTGTCATAAGTAACACCTAATACATTATTTTTAAAGCTTTGAAATGAAGACTTTAAATGCTAAACAGCATTATAAACCTAATAAAATAAATCACAGAACACAGAATATATCATTAAACTAAGTTAAATGAACAAAAACATTTGCTAAACAGCATTATAAACCTAATAAAATAATCACACAACACAGACTTCACTTGCATTTTTCTGCAAACAGTTCTTTCTATGCATTACAATCTGGACTGATTTATATTTGTTCCTTTGAAATCTGCTCGATAGCTCAGGTCTGGTTAAACTGATTAATTTCAGCTTACTTGGCTTTGCTGCAACACAAGTGGACAGCTCCACCTACTGGCTATTTTAATAAATGCACTGCTTCTCAATGCTTTTCAATAGCAGTCACATGACTGGAAAAAAAGGTTGTTGAAAGGTAAATTGAACCGTTGTAAAACGAGGGCCACCTGTATATTTGTACAAGATGGCTGCTCTATTCCATATCTTTTGGTTAGGAATAACCAAGGGAAAAGGGCGACTCACAGTCTCAGAGAAACTGTATCTCTTGCTCCAAAGTGACTGCTTACTGTGTTTATGATTATTTTGAACAACCAGAAAGGGCACTGTTTAAATAGGGGCCCATTTGCAAAAAATTCTCATAAATACAGTATATTGGTGAATAGTGAGATTAATAAAAAATGTGTGGGGGGAAGGTTCCTCTATAAAAGAACATCCCTTTTATGAATTTTTTTTTAAATAAATACATTTTAAAAGGGTATTAAGCATCTCTTGCTTTTTGTAAAAAATGGGCTTGTCCTACACTCCCTAGAGAGGTCAAACAAATTCTGTACCCTGATAATACTTCAAATCTAATAGCTGAAAATAAGGCTGTTTGTGGCATTTTGAAAACCTAGGTTATAGAATGTGCTTTTTGGCCTCTCTATGTAGTGTCGGAAAAAGTCAAATTTTCACACAAAAGCAAGAGGGACATGAAACCCAACAACTTTCTAACTTCTATTATCAAATTTGTTTTATTCTTTTGGTATCCTTTGTTGAAGGAGCAGCAATGCAGCTGCATATATGCAGCCACCATTCCCCATCTAACACCCAGTAGTGGTCTGCTGCTTCTGAGCCTACCTAGGTATCCAAAAGAGCAAAGCAAATTAAAAAAACGAAGTTATTTGGAAAGTTGTTTGTAGGTAAATTCTGTATCTGCGTCCTGAAAGTTTAATTTTAACTTTACTGTCCCTTTAAATGCCCTAATTTAGAGGCAACAAGGAAATAAGAACGTTAATATCTCTTTAATTATTTAGTTGCTAGAAACGTACTATTACACAGAATGCTATTTAAAACTCTGGAGCTAGGAATCACCTCTGGGAATTACACATACTGCAGAAAACTTTGCATCAGGCTTTGATGTCTCATTTGGGTGCTTACTAACTCCATCCCACCTGAAAAGTGTAGGTGGAAATAAGAAAACTTATCACATACTATTTATATTATGGCTGCTAAAATATGTTTGTACAAAATGCAAAAACATCTCTTCTGTGACGTCTTTGTTTCTAATACTAAATTACATTGTGTTAATAATGCAGCAATAGTGTTTGTTTTAATCCCTTGTGACTCTCCTGCAAATTAGCTTTTTTTGAGTCTCGAAGACAATCACAGTTGGAGACATTTTAATGGTATTAAAATGATCCTAGCAATTGCAACAAGTCTAAAAGTAACATTTGATATCCAAGGAAAGCTACCTACAGCATGTGTTACATACGCCATTCAAGCTCCAATTTTCCAACCCCAATTAAATCATCAGTTTTAGATTGCACGACTGCACTTAAACAATAAACGTACAAGGTATTTTATTTCTCGACTTGCGATGTAATCTCTTTATAAGTTGGCAACAGCGGAGCTTCCTTATTATCAACACCATTTAATTACAGTCAATAGTATCACTAGGTAAGTTAAAATGTGTGTTAAAATGATGATGCTTTAAAGTGAATGTAAATTTGAATGAACAAGTGTCCGGTTTTTAAAAATACTCTTAAAAACAGTAGCACTTTCATTCATTAAAATTTACATTGAAGCGTTTGTTTTTTTAAATACTTACCTTTTTCTTCAGGAAAACCAGACCGCAATCCTCTGTACTTAGCACCGCAAAGATGAAACCGGCTTCCGGCAATCGTTGCGAGCACCCCAAGGCGTCCAGCTTGTGAGGCCACACAACAATTGGAGGAAGCTGGTTTTGTCATCGATATGCTAAGCACAGCAGGAGAAGTGGGCAGAGGATCACCGGTCTGGTTTTCCTAAAGTAAAATGTATTTTTTTTTTAAAAAAAAAAACGCTTCAATGTAAATTTTAATGAATGAAAGTGCCCCTGTTTTTAATAGTATTTTTAAAAACCGGGCACTTATTCATTCAAATTTACATCCATTTTAAGGACCATCATGTCATTCAAAAAGCTTTGGTTTTATAAAATACATTGAATCTAATAGTTTCTTTAAATGGTTGTCATTTCACCTTAGGCACTGTTTATGTTCAGATTTATCTTGTATTTTCTTCATCTGCATTCATTACTTTTGGGAATCCAGAACCTGGCCACCAGGAGGAGGGAAAGACACCCCAGCCAAAGGCATAAATACTCCTCCCACTCCCCTCATCCCCCAGTCATTCTTTGCCTTTCTTCCCAGGAGGTTTGGCAGAGAAGTGTCAGAAGCTTTCGATAGTCTCTTATGGAGGGTAGTACTCTTCGGCATGGTACTGGAGTTTTAAGTAGTCCCGTCAGCCTCTCAGTGAGAGCATGGGTGAAAGTTAGGGTCCGGAGATGCAGGGAGAGTCTCTCTGCAAAACCATCTCGACTCATATTAACAACTATACAAGCAATCAGCGTTGACGAGTTTCGCTGCCTGCTTTTTTCTTTCAAGTCCATGTCAGAAGCGACGCTACCATCTGTCACACTTGAAGGGCCGTGTTACTGTTCCATGGTGTAGATTTCGGTAAGATTGTTTCATTTTACTTTCATCATGGATGTATTGTAATTACAACTGTTTATCTGAGAGGGGCTACAACCTTTTGAGGATAACTTTAACATAGGGTCTCAGTTAGGCTCCTTTTGTATCTCGGAATCAAGGGTTAATATCTCCTGAGGGGGCTTATTGAACAGGGGGGGTTATAATCATGTTTGTTATGAGATTCTGTCTGCTACTGTGTAGTGTTGCTTCGGCTCATGGCTATTTTTGAACAAAATGGCTTATGTCTAGTGACGCGGCCTTTACGGTCAGGTGCGCTTTTGCATAGACTGCCCGGTTTACCTTGTGACCGGGCATGGCCACATTTTGGCTCTCCATTTCCGTATTCCTGACCGTGTGGCGACGGAGAAATCCTGGTCCGGTGGTGTCTGGTTCCCTGGAGGTGGTGAGTGACCCAGCCATTGTGGGTGTAAGGTGCCGTTTAGTTTTTTCTGATTGGTCCATTTTTTATTCAACATCCCAGTTATGGAGGATTCTGATTTTTTTGGAGACAGACGTCTCTGATTCAGACTCTACTTCTTGTGAAGAACATGAATTGGCCTGAGTGATACATGCCCATCAGTTTTTTTCCGAATGCCGTTTTAGAGTGCTCTGTTCCTCAGGATCGGGGAATCAGGTGCCCACTGAGCCATCCACCTCTGGAGATTCTATTTCCCACGAGGCAAATTCCCTACTACCAACTCTTACTACGCATGCAGGTAACCCAAACACTTCTTATCCTTCTATGGAGTGTGGCCTGTTCCCACCGGAGGTTACGACACGGTTCCGCATGGCCACATCTTTGGCGCTGGTGCATCTGCACCTCCCGGGAGTGTGCTTACGATATATGTCTGACGTCTGTGTTCCGTTAACCGGGGCTCGTCAGGCGTGAGATCACCTGGTTCAGTTCAGCCCTCTGGGGGAGCAACTGCCCCTGAGGCCTCAGGGGGTCAACCTTCGGGGCCAGTGTTTTCTTTTGTCCCAGCGGAGGTATGTTGCACCTTTCGTTATAGACTGGTGCACCTTCGTGTTCTACTGAGGCACATTTTGGTGTTGCTGGAGGATCCCACTGTTAATGGGTCTGGGGATTCTCAGTCTTAATTTTCGACTGGCTTGCTTACATAGACAGAAGGGGATGAAGTAATATTCTTATAGTCTTTGTTATTTGTGTATCCTTTTCCAGTTCTGAGCTTGGAAGTCTCGGACCCCTGTTGGGCTGGTCCTGCGGGTCTGTCTGTTCTTCCTGGGCAATAACCTACGGGTTGCCTTATCTTTTTTCCGGTGAGGATGATTTTTATTTGGTCTAAAGCTCATGTTGTTGTGGGATGTTTCCTTCGGGAACCTTGTTCTCTGGAATTGATAATAGTTGTCGCACTGTTTACTTTGAGGACAAACTAGTCTTATGTTCTGTCTGTTCTTTATCCCTTCATCTCAGGGAGACTCTATGTGACCTTGACAGTGCTGGGGCCCTTGGTTTCAGGTTGGTCCTGACTGGGTACAAATGCTTCTGTCTTTGAGGCCTAGTTCAGACACGTGACACCTTTATAAGGCTGGCTGGTCCGGTGAGGGCGCCTAGTGATCACAATATGATTTATGTTGTTTACTTGTTATTTTACAAGCTTCAACTAGCATCCTGAGAGGACTTGACGGTCTGTGGTTGCTTAGGGGCAATGGGTGATTGGTTCAGTCCTCATTCGCCTCTCAATCTAGTTAGCCGAGACTCTGTTGAGATCCGCAGCGACATGCTCAGTCTTTTCCGATTTTTCCGGAAACTAGAGTGCTCCTTCCTTTTGTGGGTTGGAGGCTTGGAGGATTTACCGCCGTTCTTACGGTTTTGCCTTTCATGGTCTCTTTGGAAGTGTCCTTTTAGGACTTGTTCCTTTTAGAGGCTCTCTTCTTTTAGGTCGAGACTTTCTGGACTTCGTCCGTTTTTTTTCTGGCAGCTTTGGCCGCTTAATTAGGAAGTGAAGGCCGTGAATCTCTGTCTTCCTTCGGGAGTAAGTCGTCTCCATATCAGGGGCGATAGGTGTTGTCTCTTTTTCCAAGCTTTTTGTTTTTCTGAGTTTGGGATGCTTTGCATTCTTCTCTCTTGGGTGTGGTCCTCTGGAACGTTAATCGAAAGGATTATGGAGACTAACCTTTCTTTTCTACTCTCTTTCAGGTGACTCCGTTCTCGTTTTCATTTCCCTTTGGCTGCCCTTGGGGCCTTTGGGCTCTAGAGAAATTGTGTGACCTTGTCGCGGCCTAGCACATTGTTGGGGGGTGTTTACCTCCAGCCAAGGGTGTTCTCTTCCCTTTGGGCTCGGAATTACGAGTGAGTCCTGTACTTGTTCTCTGGGTTCCCCAGCTATTATCCCCTGTGAGGTCTGATTGCTTCAGACGGGGTATTTTGTGTTCTCTGGGGGTGTCGTTCATTCTAGGACAATTCTGGGTCCCGGATCCAGGATTCTTTTTTTGGATCCTTCTTGGATGTCTGGAGACTTATGATCCTGTGGACTGGGTCGGGACGACCCAGTTTTTTTCAGGGACCCTATGTTGCAACATAGGGGCTAGCTCATTGGGCTTGCAAGCAGGAAGGCCAGAGTTCACATCCACCTTTGGGTACTGGTTATAAACTTTAAGGCCTGACTTGTCCTTCGGACGGAGTGTGCTCCTCTTCATGCAGAGTTTTTTTTTCTCTGTTGGTTAAACAGTGGTGTCTGGATGATTTTTTTATTCGGTCCTTGTTTTGATCATACTATGGCTTCATGTCTTGTGGACATGTACGCTGTTCTTATCTCTGCCCTTCCCTTTTGAGGGGATAGTTTGTCTTCCTTATGAACTGGGGTTTCCTCTCTCTGGAGGGTCATTGTCCTGTCCTGTGTGTAGGAGGTTGGATTAGGTGGCTTATTTCTGTTCCACCTGTTGGAAATTGATCTCTCTACGTAGAGACTGTCTAAGAGAGTTGTGACAGGTCTTCCTACGGATCTATTTCACTTTTCTCTGTTCCAGGTCCTAGGGGGATCTCCTTGGGAGTGCCTTATTTTGGAGGAGCGGATTGGGTTGGCACCTGAGCTCTGTTGGGGTGGGTAAGTCCCCCCCTTTTTTCTTTCTATTCCCTGGGGGCTTGTGGTTAGGGTCTTTCTGTCCCCCCTGACTATCAGATATGTCTGTCGCTTGGGCTGGTCTGGTGTTGGGAGCAGGATCTGAGATCTGTTGCTCTGCTATTTTGTCCTCAAGGCTTTCTCCACGTTCAAGATTTGTGGGAAGGACTGGCGACTCTTAGATAGCCTGCAACATTATCCGCTGGTTAGTGGATATTTAGCAATCTGGAGGATCCTATCTTCAGCTGCTTTCTACTTGCCCTGCAAGTATTTAAGTTTCAGAGTCATTTTTAGATGACTGCAACGTGCAGTGTTTTTGCTTCAGGTGTTGTTTGTCAGACCTATCTGAGCTTGCTGCATGAGGTTTCGTTCCTGAATATTTCGGTATTCTGAGCTACCTTTTTGTGACTTGGTAACCTTCGTCTTCAGTTGCTTCTAGAGTGCGGTTGCACTGTGTTAGGGGAAGATCCTCTCTCTGTTTCAGACTCTAGGCCTTATCCTGTGGTTTCTGTATTCCTGGGGTCTGGGCGTTGCCTCCCCTTGTTTCTATGAGACTGGTTGGGTCTCTGTTAGCCTGACCCGGTTTTTCAGGTTTTTTGCTCTGTGTTTGTGACCTTTTTAGTTTTTTTTTCTTGATTTCCTTATGCTCAGCTAGCTCAGCATACTAATGCACTGTGGCTACTCGGCACTGTAGCAAACTGAGGGTTGCAAGTTCTATCCCCGGCAAGGTCTACTCAGCCTTTCCTCCTTGATTGGTTGATTATTGAGCAGCGCCTTGAGTCCCTTAAGGGGGATTAGCCGCGCTTTCCAAGTACAATCATGGTTTCTCTGTGTCTTTTCTTTGTGGAAGAATACGGTAGTTTGTTCCCTTTCTTTAGTAAGGGGTGTGTTATTTGGAGACCGACTGCTGGGCTTCGGTGTCTCTTGGAGACTGTTGAATCAGTCGAGTCTAGTTCCTGCGGTCTCTAGCAAGGCCTGTGGAGTATCTGCGGGTCAGTGTCCTTGGGCCTTTTCCTTTTTTTCCAAGTTGTTCTTGGCTTCAGACGAAGCAGGATTTTGCTGGATAGGGGTTTTCAGGCCTGGTGCCCTCAGAATGGGCCGCCTCTTGTACTCTTCCATTTTAGCATTCAATGTCCTCTATAGCTTGGGTATTGTTTTCCCAAAAGTAATGGATGCAGCTGCGGACTCTTTCCATTTATGAAGAAACACATACATTATGCTTACCTGATCATTTTCTTTTCTTCAGATAGTAATAGTCCACAGCTCCCCGCCCTTGTTTTTATGTGGGGCGGCCGTAATTGTTCTTCTGGCACCTTTTTACCCTGATATTTCTTCTACTGTTCCTTGTTCCTCGACAGAATGACTGGGGGATGAGGGGAGTGGGAAGGGTATTTAAGCCTTTGGCTGGGGTGTCTTTGCCTCCTCCTGGTGGCCAGGTTCTGAATTCCCAAAAGTAATGAATGCAGCTGTGGACTCTTTCCATCTGAAGAAAAGAAAATTATCAGGTAAGCATAATTTATGTTTTCCTGTAGCACGTGCAGGGCCGTCTTTAACACAGGGCAAAAGGGGCAGTTACCCCCCCAAAAAAAAACTGTGCCAGACCATGCCGGTGTCATGTGACATGCCAAGCTATTGCCATGTGCTGTTTTAGATGTGCACTGTGCAGCACTGAATGCAAAGCCCTAACTCGGCATCCAGCCATTACCACTGCATCAGAAAAGGTCCTACTGGGGTTACCACTGTTACCAGGTAACTGCTCTGGTGGTGGGGATGGTTTCTGGGTAGGGCTGACTGTAGGCGCATGCAGCAGAAAGCTGGAGCAGCAGGCACGTGAGGATTTGAGCATCTGTGCAGCTGCATACACTGCTCTCTTCAGTCTTGAGGCTGTGTGACTCATCTCACACTGTATCCATGCAGCCTTGGACAGACAGCATCCAGTCTGCTGGTCCCCTTAGCCCTGCTCTTTCTGCTGTGGCCCTGAGATCAACTAACTGAAGTTTGTTAGGGGAACAGTGCTTTGTAGAAAGGTGTCAGTGGGAAGAATAAGAGAGTTACACTCGCCCCTCCCCATGCAGCATTGTCTAGTGCAGGGTGAGAGGGAACTTGTTCCTAGCAAAGAAGTGACATGTGCTGCTGTGGCTGATGTATAGTGTCATGCTGATACTTCACACATTAATATAAGGTTTATTTTTATAGTTTTTATTTTCTCTCTGTCTCAGATTTTACAGCTTCCCATAGTAGTTCTGCTGTTCTAGTCAGTAAACTTATATTTGCTTAAATTGTTGGTAAACAAAAAAAACATATCTAGGTATGCACCACATGTCCATGCACATGAACTGCTTACACTGAAACACTGATAGCTTTTACAAGAAAATCCTGGTCCAATTGCGGGCCCAAATCAACACTTACTCCTTCAGTTCCTTCAGCCAACTTCAGGTGGAAAAATGGCTGGTCCATGGTTCAACCTACTGGAATAGTGCTGTACAACTAACAGGATATGTGCGTACTAAATTGAAAATACTCCTAGAGGAAGGAGGTCCACAGTGCTTTATTCAAAGAGAAAGATCTTCATTGAGTTTTTTATTTGAGCTTTTAAACTTGTACAAGATTTTAATTTGATTAAAGAGAACTTTTTTAGTTGCCATGGATGTTTCTCTTTTAAGAAAGCATTGTGAACCTCCATCCATTTAGTACGCATCCTGTGTGTTAGTTGTACTATACCATTATTATTTTCTCTTACTCTAGGTTGGTTCAGGTGATCTACAGAGCAGCCATTATTTCCACCTGAAGTTGGCTCAAATGACCCACAGCGCAATTGTCCGTTTGGACCTTGGGGAGGTGTGCACAACTGTTGCACCAGGATTTACTATAGGATCAAGGAGATTGGAGCTGGAAGCAACTTCCATTCAGGGACGTTAGTACATGTAGGGCTAGATTGCAAGTGGAGTGCTGTCAATAGTGCAGGGTGCATTATATTTTGCGTGACTTTGTACAAAGAATAACACACGTGTTAAATATTTTACCCAAAGCATCTTGATGCAAACTGAATCCTTTTAGCACACCCTATACATTTAATTGATAGTCCAGAGAGTGCTAGAAGCGTGCTCATTGTGCTCATATTACAAGTGGTGAGTTAAAGTGATGGTAAACTCTCCCCTTTTTTAAAATCAGATCTGGAATGTTAGTGCTATTTTAGATGGCGTTTCAGTCATCAGTTGTTACAAAGATGCGCTACAACTTACTTAAATATACATATAAAATTCAAATACCCCACTCTCTGCCGCCCACTTCAAAAGTCAGTTTTTCTGTGAGCTCTATAGCTACAACAAAAGTGCCATATGGGGAGAGCGCTGATTGGAGAACAATTCAAACCTTTAGCTCACAGAAAAATTGGCTTTTGAAGTGTGCGGCAAAAAGCGGGGTATATGAATTTCATATCTATCTTAAAAAGCAAGTTATAGCACATCTTTGAAACAACTGATGAATTAAACTCCCCCGAAATATCACTAACATTACGGATCTGATTTGAAAAAGGGGACAGTTTACTATAACTTTAAGGGCGCAATTTATCAAGCTGGGGCATATAGGGGCGTACATATTCGCCCTTGTCTGCCCCAGCTCTCCTCTGGCGGGCAGCAATCTGCTGCGGGTAGGAGCTGTCAATCTCCCCAGTCGGACAAGACTGGGGAAATTCAAATTCTCCACCTCAGAGGTGGAGAAGAAGGTAGGAAGCACGGGTCTGATGGCCGCTGCTTGATAAATCCTGACTGAGGGTTCTCTTGTGAGAACCTGCAGTCATATGAGGTCGAACGGCTTGATAAATCGAGCCCTAAAGAGCTCGTTTAGAAAATTTAGAGCTTTGTAAAGGGACAGTACATCGTAAAATTGTTTTCCAATGAATGTATTTTCAATGACTTGTTATACCAACTGCAGAGTATAAAATGTTTGAGAATTTGCATTTTCAGGTTTATTTATGTATATGAATTAGCTAGTTTTGTGCTTTTAAATCACAGCCTATTACAATGGGTTGAGCTTCAGGTAATATCAGATCTCATTATGTTATTACTTTTATTCACACAGACTTGCTTCCTTATCTTATATCTGTTTGTAAAGCAAAGCTCAATACTTAGAAAGGACAATAGAAAATTAACATTTTATTACTTAAACTATCCTGCAACCCACTGAGACTGTAATTTCTTCTGCTTGCTGTGTTTACATAGTCTGTCAATAGCATATACTCCAGTATCAAAACTTTTAGTATAGGTTGTAATACCACAGGCTAAATCGGCTATTTCATATGCTTAAATAGGGGTAAAGGAGCTGCTTGTAAACAATTTAATATACTATAGCAGGTAAAATGGGAACAATTTAAAGGGGAGACATTTTTTAGGTGAACTGTCCCATTAAGACCTCAAGTAAACTAGTATTATTATTATTATTATTAAAAGTATGGTACAAAACAACATGAAGAATTCTACTTCTTGAGCATTACACGTGTAATGATACGTACAGGCAGCGGACAAACAGGTTTCATGGGGGTTAAACACACAGTATTGCAGGGTCGATAGTCTTAAACATACATGCTTTAGTGAATTAGAGCATGTCATTTTTCCAATATTATGACCCTTTAAAAAACGATGATAGACAAAAATACTAATGCTTATTAGAAACATTGGGCCCACTATAGGGTGCATTTAAGTGGATATTAAAGGGGCATCAAATCTAATTTTTTTCTTTCATAATTCAGATAGAACATACAATTTTTTTTTTTTTTTTAAATTCATTTTTATTATATATATTTCAACATGTGTATACAATTACATAATTTTCGAAGAAAAAGGAAATAAAAGAAAGAACACCAAAAAGTAAATTTAAACAATTCCTCAGCCTTCCTGACCTATAGTAACCTAGATAATAATTACACTCTATTAGGTCTTATATCTTAGGATATCCTGTTGAAATATTTTGTACACTTTTTCAATAATAACTCAGTTCCATACACCTACTGGTGATAATAATAATAACAACAACAACAACAACAAAAAAAAACAACACAAAAAGAAAAAGAAAAAAAAGAAAAAAGGGAAGAGGTTTTGCCTCAGACCCTCTTCCTCTAGCCCCCTCCCTTGGCATCTCTGGACCTTATGCAATTACCATATCCCTAATAAAACCATCTCTGTATTTTGAAAGGGAAAAATAATATAATCTATCTCTGTGGTAGGAAGGGACTTAATAAATGGTGCCCATTTATCAAAAGAATTTTCTGATATCTGTTTCGTTATTGATATTCGTATCACGTTGCTCTATAATACATTGTTTTTTAAGATAATTTTTTACTTCGACTACCGTGGGTATTTCTTTCGTCTTCCATTTTTTAAATATTAAATATCTGGCTGCTAAGATAGAAACTTTAATTATCTTTTTATTCATTTGTTGTTCTGCTAGATTGTCACAACAGAATATAACTAACATTGCCGAAAGTACAAAAGGCGAAATCTTAAGGGAGGTATTAATCCAATATTCAAGTTTGCACCAGAATTGTCTAATCAGGGGACATTTAAACATCATGTGTATAATGTCTGCGGCATCCAGGGAGCATTTAGGACATTTATAAAAATTAGGGTTCTGGAGTTTATGACCTTTTTCTGGTGTATAATGAAATCTATGCAGCAATTTAAGATGTGTATCTCTCCATGTTGTTGAGAGAGTGGCCTGTGCCACCATGTGAATAGATTTTTGAATAAATTTACAATTTATATACTCTTGTTCCAGGATTAGTCTCCAGTCTTGAGCCACTTTCTCCAAAGTGCGTTTCCCTTCTTCGGCTCCTAATAAATAGTAACAATATGAAATGGACATACGACCATTTTTAACTAATGTTAGCCAATCCTCTATTTCGCCGAGTTCCCAGTTCCATTCCCCCTCCCTCATTAGCCCAAACACAAAATGCCTCACTTGCAAAAATGCAAAGAACTCCTTATTGGAGAGATTGAAGCTATTTTTAATTTCTTCAAATGTTTTGAAACACTTATTGTCCTCATCGACAAATTGTATTATCATTTTTAATCCTACTGATTGCCAGTTTTTGAAAACTGCAGAGTCAATACCAGCTTGAAATAAAGGGTTCCCTCTTAAGGGGAGATATTTGGAGACCTTACAATTAAAGGACAAGAGTTTCCCTATCTTCCACCAAGCCTTTAATGGATTAATAATCGCTTTAATTTTCTTAATTCTAGGTGGCATATCTTTAAACGCACAGTGAAGTAAAGCACAAGGGAGATATGGATCGCATATGTTCTCTTCTAATGCATTGTTCAAAACATAATTATTGCCTGAAATCCAGTCAGCAGCTATACGTGCTAAAAAAGCGAAATTATAAAGCCGCAAATTAGGTAGTGCAAATCCTGTAAATAACTTGGCATGTGTTAATTTATTCAGGGATATCCTAGGTTTCCTTTTCTGCCATATAAAGCTTCTAAGCCAGCTGTTTAGGCTTCGGATGTCCCTGTCAAATAGTATTAATGCTGTATTCTGTAATATGTACAGTAGTTTAGGAAGGAGAACCATCTTGAACAGGGCTATCCGTCCTGATATAGAGAGGGGTACGTTTTCCCATGATCTGAGTTTGTCTTTAAATGCTGTTAGAATTGGGGGGATATTAAGTTTGTAAAGGTCATGTGGGTTCGTGGGTATTACTATACCTAAGTACTTAAATGAGTCTTTGACTGTTTTAAACGGACTATTCAGAAATGAGTCTTTATTCTTTCGAAGCCAATAAATCTCAGATTTAGAGACATTTGTTTTATATCCAGAGAAAAAACCAAATTGGTTAATAATTTGTAAGAGCTTGGGTATATTAACCTGAGTGTTTGATAAATAGACAAGAATGTCATCTGCATATAGTGCCAGTTTCATCTCCTGTCTGCCAATCATAATACCTTCCAGCTGTGATCTGATCCTTATGGCCAATGACTCGATAGCTAGGTTAAAAAGGAGGGGAGAGAGGGGGCATCCCTGCCTAGTTCCTCTATTAAGCACAATTTGAGAAGAAACAATGTTATTGACAATTATGCTAGTAGATGGAAGGCTGTATAAGTTTTGTATAAATTTAGGGAAGTTGCCTTTGAACCCAAACTGATCCAACGAGGTAAGAAGATGATCATGTTGTATCGAATCAAACGCCTTTTCTGCGTCAATTGCCACAATAGCTAGATCTGGGATGTAATCCCCTTCCTCTCTCTCCCTCCTTTCAGCATTATAAAAATATTCCGAAACCAATAAAACTTCTCTTATTTTAGCTGAAGAATTTCGTGAATTTAAAAAGCCTGCTTGATCTTTATGTATAATATCAGATAAAATCCCCTGCAATCTTTTGGCCAAGATAGACATAAAAACCTTATAGTCTACATTTAATAAGGCAATCGGTCTATATGACTCCCTATATGCTGGATCTTTTCCACCTTTAAGAATAAGAGTAGTGAAAGATGCTGAGAAGGCTTTCGGCACCAATTCTCCTTTAATATACATAGCATTATATGCCTGATTAAGATGGGGGGCAATCTCTGATGTCAAAATCTTATAAAACTCACTTGGTAAGCCATCCGGCCCAGCGGCCTTATTTGTAGCTAGTTCGAAAATCACTTTCTCTACTTCCTCAACCCTTATCGGGGCATTAAGAGTTTCCATTACTTCTGCGGAAAGCTTAGGGCAAATTATTTTGCTCCAAAAATCCTCTGCTTGTATTGAGTCAGATTTTCTTAGTGAGTATATCTCTTGATAATATCTAGCCATTTCTTCATGTATATCTGAGCTCTTTGTAAGGAGCTTCCCATCTACAAAAAGTTTTTCAATAAGTGGTGACTTTCTATCATTCCTAACCAAGTTTGCAAGTAATTTTCCAGATTTATTTCCGTATCTATACACTTTAGATTGTAGTTTCAAATCAGACTGGGTTTCTCTATATATTGCAAATGTATCTTTCTCATTTTTTGCCCGGATATAGCTTGCCCAGTTAGCTGGGTTTTTAATCAGAAGTAAGCGATTATATGAATTGATCAAGGCATTATTTAATTCTTTTTCTCTAGATCTTAGCTTTTTACTGATCATTGCACTATATGAGATAATTTCACCTCTAATGACTGCTTTAGCCGCTTCCCAGAGAATTAATGGGCGTTCCCAATATTCCCTGTTACATTGAATATATTCCTCGAATTTGATCCTCAAATGAGCTTTAAATTTTATGTCTGTTGCCAAGAAGGAGGGGAAATGAAACCGTACAGAGCCCGGCTGGAGAGCTGCAAATTGAAAGTTTAGAGAAATTGGTCCATGGTCCGAAAGAAAAATCGGTAATATCTTTGCGTTTACTTTAGCTGTACATAGCCTTTCATCAATCAAAAAAAGGTCAATTCTTGACATGGTCTTGTGTGCTTTAGATAGACAGGTATATTCCTGGACATCAGGATTCTGAATCCTCCATATGTCTCTGATATTTAAATTTTGTTTAATTTTCGTCAATAATTTAGATTCTAAGTTATCTTTTTTGTTCTTCTTATGATCCCTGTTTTCCCTCAGTCTGTCCAAGGGGCAATGAGGGGCCATGTTAAAGTCCCCTCCAAGGATTAAATATCCTTCCTTGAAGGAAAGGATTTTGGCCTGTAACTGATTCCAGAATTCTGGGTCTATAATATTAGGTGCGTATATATTACAAAGTGAGAAAATAACCTTTTCAATTTTCATTTTTAACAGTAAATATCTCCCTTCTGGATCAGTCAAGACCTGTAAAATTTCTGCCTTTAGCCTTTTCCCCATCAGTATGGCCACCCCCCTCTTCCTACCAGAGCCGGGTGAAGCATATACTTCCTTAACCCATCCCTTTTTAAGCTTCAATACTTCCACCTGAGTTAGGTGGGTCTCCTGTAAAAGAACAATATCAGAATCAAGTCGCCTTGCATGGGTTGAGATTGCTTTTCTTTTGATGGGAGTAGAAATTCCCCCTACATTCCAGGAGATTAATTTCAGATTTGTAACTAAGCCACACATTTATCTAAGGAGGGGGGAGAAAAGAGAGGGAGAGAGAGAGAGGAAGAAGGAAAAAAAAAAAAAAGGGGAAGGGAATTAAACAGGTAAATACTGTCCATTCCGTCGAACTCTACCTTCTAACGTTATAACCTTATCAAAAAGAAAATCTTATTTTTCCTGCGTATTTAGTTGTTGCAATAATGTTTCTGCCTCTTGTGGGTTATCAAAGAAGTGAGCCTCTTCTTTCACAAGGATTTTTAATTTAGAAGGATAAATTATTAGGGCTTGAAAGCCTTGCTGAATAAATTTTGAACAGGTTGGGGCTAGATTTCTTCTTTTAATGGATGTTTCAGCTGAATAATCTTGAAATAACAGGATTTTTTTTTCTTTAAAAATAATTGGCTGATTTTTGCGAAAATGTTGGAGTAATGTGACCTTATCTTGAAAATTAAGCAATTTCGCTATTATAGGTCTAGGTCTATTGTCTCCCTGTCTATTTGTTGTTTGTCTCCCTAGTCTATGTATTCTCTCGACTACTATCAATGGATAATTGGGAGGAATCTTAAGAAGCTGAGTTAAAATCTCAGGAATAAATGTGTTTAAGTCTTCTAGCGGCCCCCCTCAGGGACCCCTATAATGCGGATATTGTTGCGCCTGGCGCGGTTTTCCAGGTCCTCTATTTTATTTTGCATTTTAGCTATAATTACATTGTTAGCTTCAAGATTGGACCCCTGTGCTGAGATAAGATCCTCCAGATCAGATACTCTCTGTTCGGCCTCATCTAGTCTGTTGGAAAATAATTTTATCTCGTGTCTAAGTAGATTAATATCTTGCTTAATCTCAGATCTTAGTACATCAAATTTTGGGGTTAGTGCCTCAGATATGCTAGCCACTAGGGCCTGTACATTAGTTAGTTCGTTTATGGGCAAGATAGGAGCTGCAGGTACAGATATTTCTGAGGAAACTTCAGCAGCGGCCTTTGTCCTCCTATCTCTTTGTTTAGATGCCATGACTGGTGAAGGAGTTCGGGAATGGGAGTGAAGGAATTTTTCCATGTGCTAAAGAAAAATTTGTGAGTGTACCACTACTAAAATATTTATGCCGTGTACTGTGATTTATAACTGTATCAGTGAAAATGTGGAAAGGAAGAATTAAGAACCAATGTCCCAATAACCATTAAAGTGCAAGTGCCATAGCCCTGGGGTAGAAGAAGAAAACGTTAGCCCAGGGTAAGATCGTGATTCAGTTCAGAAGAGAGAGAAAAAAAAAAAAAAAGGGGGGGAGGGAAGGTTAGGGATAGAGTGAAACTATTATTTTGCTTAAGGAAAAAAAGATCCTTAACAAAAGTGTATGGGGGTCACTTGGCCAGCCATGACATTTGTCTATAATGGAATTAAAGAATTATAGAGGCAGTAACTAAAATATTTTAAAGTCAGCCAACCATTAAATTCGACACAAAATGTTGTAATAAACTATATGATTACACTAACCAGACAGATGTGGGTTTACCCGATCACGCTAAGGTTAAAGGAACCCTAAGTTTGGCTCTTCTCCACTCCTATCTATCAGTTTTTGAGAATTATACCTTTTAGTTTGGAGTAGAGGCTAAAGCCTTCCAAGAGTTCAGAATTTAATTGTATAGGTTTCCCTTTAATTCAAGGTTTACCTTTAAGACTTCTGATGTCTTCCACTTTAACAAATCAGTTCAGCATAGCAAGGGTCATTTACCCTGTTATGAATTCTGATCTGGTGCGACCTGAATAATATATTAAACCTTTAACTTAGCTCATTACCTTTGCATACTTGTATAGGTGTAGATCTTTAAGCAGACAATAGGAATACCGCAAAACTGTGATTTAACAGAAAAGAAAACCCTATCATATAGGATTTTCAAGGCAGACAAGTATAAGAATTAGATACACTGAAGCTTTAAGCTACTGCAAATAGATAAGCCTTCTAGACAAAAACAGTCTTATACTTTACGGGCCCTGCTCTTGAGAGCCCAATTCTATTTATTGAGCTATCTATTTGTACTTTGTATAAGTAAACCTTTAAATAGAGAGTATTCTAATTTGCAGAAAACGTTTCTATAATACCAGATATAATAACCCTCATATTTCTTGTTAAACGATCTAGCATATATTCCATATATAACTAGCTTAGCTTCCTTACTTTGCCTCTGCTTATTATTTTTACTGAGGTATCAAAATTCACTTATATAATATTAAATAAGTTTTGTATCAACATTCAGCTCAGAGAACACAAAAAAAAAGCACAATACAGCATATACAATAAAGAAAAGCCAATTTTGTGCTTGTGCTAGCTACAATTATGTCCATTCTCAATTAGTGAGTGCCACTTTGTGTCTTTTTCTCCATTCTGTGCTTTTCCAGAGATTGTCCAATTTAAGAAATGGAGATGCTGGTAAAAATTTCAAGCAGAAATTTAATCTTTCTCCCCCTAGGTCTTTCCAAGGTGTAGAGTATGTGTAAAATTAGCAAGGTGCCAGCAATTTTCCACCAGGGTATAGACAAACGAATGTATTCTTTAAGTAGTTTTAGAGGCCCACTTCCAGGAAAGTCTCCAAGCCAGTTAGCCCCAGTCTATTAGCTCTGTATTTCTTCGCTACGTGTCCCTTTAGAAAGTTATTGATGTGCCGAAAGAGTTTATAAGAAAAGCAGTGCTCTGCAACTTAACTTACCCCCTCCTATGTCGTCTGACTGCCCACCGAATTCTTCTCCGGCGTCCAGGATCTGATGCAGCAATTCACTCCCTGAGGTGGCCACCCACAATTCCTCCTGCCTCCCGATCCGATGGAGGCCTCAATCTTCGTCTCCCCTCACGCAGCACCGGTGGGAGGGGAGAGAAGGAAGCAGTATGCAAGAGCGCGGAAAGCGAAATCCCACCGCCGGCTCCAACACAGAGCAGATCCCGTCCACCTCCCACGCATCACCGGTGGGGTAGGGATGAGGCGGGCGCACGTCGGCAGGGTAAGTCTCACAATAGGGAAGAGTGCTGGGAGGCTCACCTTGCAGGGTTGAAGAAATACTGTGTTCTTTAGGCTTAGAATTAGCCGCTCTGAGGCGGCGGGCAGTGACAGCAAGGAGAAAGGGGATACTTAGTTTGGCAGTCGGGCACTTGCTAGAAAACAAAGCCAAATGACTAAGAAAGTTAGATGACTTGAGGCAGGAATACCGCTTGTTAGCACCGCACCTGTATACCCAGGTAAAGGATTTTGGACCACAAGAAGTGAGTTCGGGTAGCAGTGTTTTGGCATATACCAGAGGGGTGACAGTCCCCTGGACCGGGTTCCAGCTTGGTCTTTACTAGTTGCCCTGAAAGAAGCAGCCTCAAGACTTGAGGCAGGGCGCGAAAGTTTCACCGCCAGGAGCTGTTGGGCTGGAGCAGTGAGCTCAGGTTAGCTTGCCTTGCTCCTCCTCCACCGGAACTCTAGGGTATGTCATCTAGAACATACAATTTTAAACAACTTTCCAATTTATTTCTGTTATCAAATTGTCTTTGTTTTCTTGCTATCCTCTGTTGAAAAGCAGTAAAGTAAGCTTATTAGTGTGCATGTGTCTGCAGCTCTATATGGCAGCAGTTTTGCAACAATGTTATACATTAGCAGAAGCACTAGATGGCAGCACTATTTCCTGTCATGTAGTACTTCAGACATGTGCACGCTACCTAACTAGATATCCATTTAACAAAGAATAGCATGAGAACAAAGCAAATTTGATAATAGAAGTAAATTGGAAATTTTTAAAAAAATTGTTCTCTATCTAAATAATGAAAGAACATTTTTGGGTTTAATATCCCTTTAAGTACAAAATTAAATCTCCCATAAATGTTTAAGCGTAGGAAAATAATATTTACGACACATATTTGCATGTAGACAACAGTAACTTCTAGAACAGGACTTTTGTCTTGTTAAAGGACTACTAATTAGAGTAGAATAGCATAATTAATCAATACATAATAAAGAGACAATGCTAAAACACTTAGGGCTAGATTACAAGTGGGTACTAAATATAAAAGCGATATTTGCATTCCTTGTGCGCTGGTATGACAAGTTGTTAGCAATGCAAACGCAACCTCGCATTTGCATTGCTGGGAAGCATTGCCCTCAGTAGAGCGTGCTTTCATAGGCTCCTTCAGCTCAGGGAAGGGGATAAGTTGCGCATTGATGGCAGCGTGTTTAAATATATATGTATATGATTATATACATATATATTTATGTGTTTATATATGTATATAAGCATATACATATATATTTATGTGTTTATATATGTATATAAGCATATACAGTACATACAGTATATATTTACTGGGAACATACAGTTCCCATAAACCGCAATGTAAAGGCACTTCTCAGTTCCGTTTTTTTTCTAACACCCCACTCCCACCAAATTTACCCCAAAATACTGCTTAGTGCTGTAATTTTATTAAAAAATATAAATGCTACCATCTTTTTTTTTTTTTTTTAAATATACTACACAGTATTTTGGGGGCATTTGGGGCATATTTATAAAATTAATCAGCGATTTGATCCCAGACATTTATTTTTCACTTTTTCAGGACAATATAAGTTTCTTTTTCACTTTATAACTACTCCTGGCTTATGTGGGTTAGATAACCTGTGCAACCCAGAAATAATAGGATTCGTCATTTGGATTGTTTATATTAAATCACACGGTCTGGCCATGTGACACACAATTTGGTGTATTTTCTCACAGTCATCTGGTGATCTACATAAATCACATGGTTTGCTAGGGACCAGTGAGAACAGCTAGGAGGCAGCAGTGAGGAAGAGAATAAAGAGGACAACCTGAGGAAGACATCAAAAGCCAAGTTGGAAATTAAGTCCAGTCTTACTTTGTTGAGAGGCCCCTTGCCAAGGAGGAAAACCGTTTGCATTGGTGGAGAGCTAACAAAGATCAATATCCCATCTTGGTGAAATTAACAAATATTCCTACTTATGCATCTCAGGCACCTTAACACCATATGAGCACCTATTCTCTGCTACGGGCAATAAACTTGAATAAAGAGAGCCAGCCTCAGCCAGGAGCTTGTGGACATGTTGACATTTTTGTATTTCAATGCAAAGTTTCTGAAAGAGTGAATATCAGAATGTTATAATCAGTGATAGTCTATCTCATTCTAGTTATAACTCTTTTCAAACAGATTGTGGGTTTTTTTTATTACATAAAAAGTGTTCTGCTTCTCAACAAACAGTTGTATTAATGTAAAGTTTTAATCTGAAGTTTGTATTTGTAACGCTCAGTATGTGGATTTTATTTTAAATATGGGAAAAAAATATTGATTTTTTTTTTTTTAACCTGACTAATCAAAAAAATAATCAGACAATTAATCAATTATGAAAATAATCGTTAGTTGCAGCCCTAATTGCAGAGCTGCACATATCCCATGAACAACTTTTATACTTGACAGTCATACTAACAAAAACAGTGCATTTTGGCGGGAAAATACCAATAAAATATTCCCAGGATTTCAAACTGATCTGTGACTATGTGTGGCACCTTATAAATCCTTTTACAATATAATAGTGTTTTTAAGTGATCAGCAGGTAGATATCATAAGGAAAAAAATAACTTCCTTTTGTGATTCGGCAATAAGATCTACCATTTAGCCATAAGGAATAAAACGTTCAGTCACTCAGTTTTGCTTTGCAAATGCTGTTTCAACCTCTCGTACTGTGTAGGTGGGCACTGCTGTAATAATAATATGCAATCACTGTCATTCATGATAGTTAGATTGTAGGCTGTTGTTCCATGAACATTATTTCACAAATGTTCCATGTATTTATTTATTTTTTTCCATTCTTTTCTGCAGAGGAATCCTTAAATGGCAAAATACATTTTCATACTTATAAATGCTTATGTACCGTAACTATGAAATACAGACAAATACATATCAATACTTAATTATAGCAGTATTAAGTGCAGTCATTCCGACAATAATTGCTTCAGGTTTTTTTTGTCAGCAGTAACTAAATGCAGTGGATCTCATTCTTACACAGTATAGCACTTTATTTGGATATCTAATATGAAACCCACATTTTTTCTTTCATAATTCAGATAGAGCATGCAATTTTAAGCACCTTTCTAATTTACTCCTATTATCAATTTTTCTTCGTTCTATTGGTATCTTTAATTGACAAAGCAGGAATGTAAGCTTAGGAGACAGACCTTTTTTTTTTTTTTTTTTTTTAATTCAGCACCTGGGTAGCATATTTACTAATCAGCTGATTATTTCACCTGTACTCCAGTTTAGATATCCTCAAAATGTGGCCTGTTGGGGAGGCCTGAGGACAGTTTTGAAAACTAGTGCTGTATCTGAATCATGAAAGTAAAAATCTGGCTTTCATATCCCTTTAAAGGACCAGTCAACACAGAAGATTTGCATAATCAACAAATGCAAGATAACAAGACAATGCAATAGCACTTAGTCTGAACTTCAAATGAATGTTTTTTTTCTGACAATTTTAAAAGTTATGTCTATTTCCACTCCCCCTGTACCATGTGACTGCCACCAGCCATTCACAAATGCATACACGTACCATGTGACAGCCACCAGCCATTCACAAATGCATACACGTACCATGTGACAGCCATCAGCCAATCACAAATGCATATACGCTTATACTTGAGGAATATAGCAGTGCTGCCCAAAGTCTGCAATTCTAATTCTAACTGGAATTTCAGTTAAATTACTGGGAAAGAGCACAAAATAAATAATTGAATAAGTATATTTAATATAATTTACTAAGTAAATTCCCCCCAAAATTTGTTTACTACACGCAATTAAAGGGATATGAAACCCAACATTTTTCTTTCATGTTTTAGACAGAACATGATTTTAAACACCTTTCCATTTTTTTAATTTCTATTATCTCATTTGTATCATTGTCTATGTATCCGTTGTTGAAAAGTATACCTAGGTAGACTCAGAAGCTGCTAATTGGTGGCTGCACATATATGTATGTATATATATATATATATATATATATATTTTTTATTTTTATTTTCATTGCCTTTAAGCTAGTTTTAAGTAATGCATTACTGCTTCTTCAACAAAGAATACCAAGAAAATGAAGAAAATTAGTTAATAGAACTGAATTAGAAAGTTGTTTAAAACTGTATGCCCTATCTGAATAATGAAAGAATTTTTTTTTTGTTTCGTGCCCCTTTAAGTTTCTTACTCACAAGATCATTTGGTAAAGTCTATATATTTCAGAAACTTTGCATTTTACATTACAATGAAATAAATTAAATGTCAACACAATAACCGACAGATTTCAATCACACATCCTTTAGAAAAATAAAACTGATGGGCATTACTTGTAGTTTAAACCAGTTTCCTATGCAGTATTAACCAGATTAAAAACAGTATTTTACTTTTCTAATGCAGATCTAGGTGGAAATGAAAGAAAACAAGGCTAATAAGGATTCACATTTCTAATAATGATTAGTAGCAACAAGAAAAGTTAGATTTTTTTTCTGACAAATTTCAAAGTTTGCTCTAGTTTGCTGCCCCTGTATCATGTGACAACCATCAGCCAATCACAGACTCAGATACACATTTACTGTAAACTATTAGACATGCTCAATAGTAGCTAGTAAATTGGAAAGTCTGCAAGCTCTATCTGAATCATGAACGTTAAATTTTTACTTTACGTGTCCCTTTAAGGTCAACTTGAGAGTTGCAATGCACTACTGATTTTGAGCTGAAAAGAGCCAGTGAGACAATGACTAGAGCCTTATGTGGAATGCCATCTTTAAAGGGACACTCAAGTCAAAATTAAACTTTCATGATTCAGATAGAGCAGCAATTCCAAACAACTTTCCAATTTACTTCCATTAAACAAAATGTGCACAGTCTTTTTTAATTTACACTTTGAGTCACCAGCTCCTACTGAGCATGTGCAAGAACTCATAGAATATACGTATATGCATTTGTGATTGGCTGATGGCTGTCACATGATACAGGAGGAAAGGAAATAGACAACTTTGAAAAATCTACTACACTTTTGAAGTTTAGACTACAGTATGTGCTATCACATTGTCTTTTTTATCATTTGTTTATTATGCAAATCTACTGTATTTACTGTTCCTTTAAGCTGAACCAAAAGAAAAAGTTGACTACAATGTTTCTTTAATTAATTTACTAGGCAGCCAATGAGAGAAAACATAAAAAAAATATATTAATGCAAGCCTCAGTGTTAATTTGATAATCTTTAAAGGGACAGTCTACTCCACATTTTTTATTGTTTAAAAAGAGAGATAATCCCTTTATTACCCATTCCCCAGTTCTGCATAACCAACACTGTTATATTAATATACTTTTTACCTCTGTGATTACCTTGTATCTAAGCCTCTGCAAACTGCCCCTTATCTCAGTTCTTTTGACAGACTTGAATTTTAGCCAATCAGTGCACTCTCATAAGTAACTCCACAGGCGTGAGCACAATGTTATTTATATGGCACACATGAACTAATGCCCTTTAGCTGTGAAAAAACTGTCAAATGCATTCAGGTAAGAGGCAGCCTTCAAGGGCTTAGACTTTAGCATATGAGCCTACCTAGGTGTAGCTTTTAACAAATAATACCAAGAGAACAAAGCAAATTTGATGATAAAAGTAAATTTATTTAAAATGGCATGCCCTATGTTTGATGCCCAATGAAAGGATCTGTTCTAATAAAAAGGTTATCTATTTAGTGCAAAAATGTTTCTTAGCAGCAGCAGCTCCTTTTATCAGAACTAGATTCCCAGGAACATGTATACCTTTGATTTTCAGTGTATAATGTTCTAAATACATAGCTTAAGATTTGCATTGAATAATAGCAGTGCATTAAAGGGGCAGTACTGAATCACTTACAAGCAGTGGAGCATACCTGTAAAAAGCTAACTATAACATATCACCTGAACATCTCTTTTTAAAAAAGATGATATTTTACCTCAAAATGTGTTCAGCTCACCAGCGTAAGTGCACTGTGAGCAGTTATGCTTCAGCTACCTGTTTTACTGTCATCTGAATGGTGAAAAAAACAGCCAATCAGAAGCATCAGTGTTCTCACTTTGATCTCGTTTACTGTGATCTTGCAAGATTTCATTGTAAACTTGATTAAACTGAGGAGGGAAATAAAGTGACTGTGCTGCACATGCCAGATGCACGGCCCCTTGCAAGTTTTAGGACAAACAACCTGATTGGCTGCCATAAGCCCCTTTACAGTGGGACGTGGCTACCGAGGACATGTTGAGGATAAATATCTCCTTTTTTACATGGAGATAACCAGGTGATATTTTTTTTTAGTCAGCATTTTACAGCTATGCTGCATCACATTCAAGTTATTTAGCATTTGAGTTACATTTCCCTCAGTGTATATTTGTATAACTTTATTAGTGGGATTTTGAATATAATATAAATAGGGATATCACATGAATTAAGTTTGCCAATTGTGTCACAAATATAAGCTGTTAGCCTCACACCTTCAAACTATTAAATCCAAATTGGGACACTATTAAATAAATAAGGGACATTAAGTTCAACATGTCATCCTGAATAATTTGCTTATGCATAATAAAAGAAATACAACTTTGCAGTATACAGGCATATTAATGTTTTTCACTTTTTACTGTAATTTGAGGTTTTCGTCTCAGAGAGGCTGCAATGCATCTTGGATCCATGAAACTGCTGCATGACATAAAGTAATTGCTTAATTAATGCTGGAGCTTATCTTTAGCTGTCACTAACTGACTTTAGCAGAAAAGATAAGATATCACAGGGTTTGTAGGGATGTGCCAATGGACTAAAATCAATGCAGATGTTGCTTTTGCAATGTATTGATTAAAGAGATGGTAAACACATTGAGATTTTTATATAATATGTTTAGCTATGTGTAATGAAGCATCTTTGTAATATATGTGCTTTATTTATTTTGCCCCCTTTTCATGTAATTTAGCTCTGAAAATTGACATTATACTAACTGTATGACAGTGACTTGCCTTGTTGTTTGCAGACTAAAGCCCAGATTGGCTCCTTGAAATAATGCAAATGGTGGATTAGAATTTGGTTATTCTATAGCAACACAACAGAAGTGTTGTTTACTGTTCCTTTAATTGTTGATCTACTATGCACATATACAATGTCTCTAATGTCCTTTTAGCCAGTTTTATTGATTCCTCAATAGTAAGTGTTTTTTCTCTCTTAGGGATGACCCTGAAGCAATGAAAAAATCTCCATCTGACAGCAATGATGACAAACCCAATGGAATGCAATCAAAGGGTGTGAGCAGAATCGGAAGCAGCAGCAATCCTTTCTTGGATATACCCCATGACCCAAATGCTGCAGTGTACAAGGCTGGATTCCTTGCCCGAAAAATTCATGCAGACATGGACGGCAAGAAAAGTAAGGATATTTCATTTCATTAGAAAAATGTTTTGATTCAAAATCAAACTCTTGTTTTTCATTGCTAAACCACATCATTGTAAAGAAAGCAGCAGTGATATTAGTTTCTGGTGCATTTGACTTAAAGGGACACGAAACCCAAATACTTTCTTTCATGATTCGGATAGAGCATGTGATTTTAAACAGCTTTCCAATTATTTACTACTATTATCTCATTTGTTTTGTTCTTTTGGTATATTTTGTTGAAAGGGATACCTAGGTAGGCTTAGGAGCTGTTGATAGGTGGCTGCACAAATATGCCTCATGTTATTGGCTCATTCAGTGTGCTAACTAGCTCCCAGTAGTGTATTACTGCTAGTTCAACAAAGGATACAAGAGAATGAAGCAAATTAGTTGTTTAAAATTGTATTCTCTATCTGAATCACTTTCCCTTTAAAGAATATTTTTTCCAGCATTTTAAGCTGTATAAAATGAAAATAAATTAATATCCTGTAATAATACACAAATGAATAAATAAAACTAAAAACAAATGTGTAATAAAGTGCACAAAGGAAAGGATATTCAGTCTAGGGAGCCGATTTATCAAGGTTCGCCGGAAACAGCTGCTCCTTAACTGGTCCGCCACCTCTGAGACTGCAGACATCAATCCGCTCATATGATCGGGCTGATTGACATCCCCTGCTAGCGGCCGTGAATCTGCAGGGGGCGGCATTGCACATGCAGTTCACTAGAACTGCTTGTGCAATGATAAATGCTGACAACGTATGTTGTCGGCATTCATTGATGTCTGTCGGACATGATCCGCTGAGCAGATCATGTTGGACAGACGGATGATAAATCGGCCCCTATGGGTCTTCTGTGTATGTATCCTTAAAAAATTAAATAACAAACAATAGTGAAGTTCTGTGAGAAATCCAATCTGACAGATAGATGAAATCGTACTCACACAAACATGTGACTCAGCTCTTAGTGTAAAAAGCCATTGAAATATTCATTGTGCCAAAAAAAGTGGACCGATAGGACTCCAACATGTAATAAAATTGCAAGGTGCCACACTGTGGGGGGTAGTTATCAAGCCGTCAACTTTACCTGCCTTCGCCGGTCCAATACGCCCGCCTAAGCTCGCCTACCATCGCCGTCGCGGACCTGAATACGTTTGGCGAAGTTATCAAAAAAGCTGTCAAAAAGCCGTGCACCAAGTACGGGGCGATGAGCAGCGGATTGTGATAGTTATCACTCATCCGATCTCGCTGCTCTTCGGCTGTTTCCCAGCTTTATTGATACCCCTGTCACTAAGCACTCACACTAACTACACTGTTCTACCCCCTATACCGGCGCCCCCGGAGCCCCCCGCAACTAAGTTACTAACCCCTAAACTGCCGCTCCCGGACACCGCCACAACTCTTATAAATGCATTAACCCCTAAACACTACACTATCATTAAATTAATTACCTACAAATAACTACAATTAAATACAATTAAATAAACTAACTAAAGTACAAAAAATAAAAAAAATAAGTTACAAACATTTAACAAATATTACAACAATTTTAAGCTACTTACACCTAATCTAAGCCCCCTAATAAAATAACAAAGCCCCCCCAAATAAAAAAAATGCCCTACCCTATTCTTAATTAAAAAGTTACCAGCTCTTTTACCTTACCAGCCCTTAAAAGGGCCTTTTGCGGGGCATGCCCCAAATAAAACAGCTCTTTTGCCTGTAAAAGAAAAATACAACCCCCCCAACATTAAAACCCACCACCCACATACCCCTAATCTAACCCAAACCCCCCTTAAATAAACCTAACACTACCCCCCTGAAGATCATCCTACCTTGAGTCGTGTTCAGCCAGCCGACCACCGATGGAACCGAAGAGGAGATCCGGAGCGGCAGAAGTCATCATCCAGGCGGCGCTGAAGAGGTCTTCGATCCGATAGAAGTCTTCATCCAGACGGCGTCTTCATCCATCCGGAGCGGAGCCATCTTCAGAAGAGCCTACGCGGATCCATCCTCTTTTTCCCGACGACTAACGACGACGGTACCTTTAAGTGACGTCATCCAAGATGGCGTCACTCGAATTCCGATTGGCTGATAGGATTCTATCAGCCAATTGGTATTAAGGTAGAAAAATCTGATTGGCTGACTGAATCAGCCAATCAGTTCCAGCGTATTTGAGGTAGACAGGTTGATAACTACCCCTCTGTATCTTGATATGTTTAAAATTAAATCATGGAATTGAATCCATGCTGTGACTTCATATTAAAGGAACATGGAAGTAAAACTTAAAGGGACATGATACCCACATGTGAAAGTATTTGAAAGTGATGCAGCATAGTTGTAATAAGCCGACTAGAAAATATCACCTGAACATCTTTATGTAAAAAAGGAAGATATTTACCTCAAAATTTCTTAAGTATTCACACCCCACTGTAAAGAATGCTAGTCCCAGGACTTGCAAGGGAGTGTTCATCTGGCATGTGCAGGCACAGACACAGGTTACAGTTTTATTTCCATTTAAACGTACAGAGTTGTCCTATTGGGGATTCTGGAGTCACAAGAGGCCCTTTAAATGATAATGTTCAGCACTGCAACTATCTATTTTATCATATCTGACAGTGCCCAGCAGGCCTCAGCAGGACTTTCTTAATGTCAGGCGTCCATTTATGTTTTTTTGCCTTTGTTACTTTATTAGAATTTTATAGACACAGCTTTATAGGCCCTGCTGTTCTTCTTATAAGTTTTGACATTCATATCATTCATCCACAACTATGCAATCAAGCAAGAACAAGGCAAAAAGCTTTTTCTTCACTGTGCCACAAATGAAAATGCTCTTTTCAGCTGACATCTCTACAAAATCAAATTAACCGTGGACGCTGCCTTACATTCATGCATGAATTCTTCTAGATTATAATCAGTGACTGATTCCTAAATCCATGCATTATAATGATCTTTGGCCCTCTGAGAAAGTGCTTAGCTCATACATCTATACTCAGGATTTCATTTAATCTTTCTTTGTGACTGTGTCTAGTTAGAAATCAATTCTAAAGCATAAAATGTGTATAAAGAATCAGGAAACAATATATCTCTATCTATCTATCTATCTATCTATCTATCTATCTCTCTCTCTCTCTCTCTCTCTCTCTCTCTCTATATATATATATATATATATATATATATATATATATAATATGCATACACAATACACACAAATACACATTCATTAAGAATATACATTCATTATTCAGTCATTCAACGGAAAATAATGTTGACGCTAACCTATAAGTCCTATACATGCACTTTAAAGCCAACAATGCATAGCTTGAAGACAATGGCCTCTATTTTTCAAGCCGTCAACCGCAAATACGCTGGAATTCCGCAGCGTATTTGTGGCGAGCCTGATTCGCCTTAGTTATCAAACCCTACAGACCGGCAAAAGTAGAATTTAGTGATGTAACATACGATCCGCCGGACTCAGTCCGACACAGATCGATGCTTACGTCACTCCAGATGTTCCGAATGCAAGTTCGGCACAATCTGACTACTTTTGATAGTTATCAAATAGCTAGCAGATACGCTCAGCACTTTTCCGGCCCAGCGTACCTGGTTTTCAATCCGCCTCTTTGGAGGCGGCGGATACGATAGGAATCAACGGGGAGTCTGAAAGCAACGAAAGCTCATGTTCGCTGCTGCCCGATATCCCATTGATTCCTATGGTAATGTCTACACCTAACATGTACCCCGAGTCTAAACACCCCTAATCTGCCCCCCCTACACCTCCGCCACCTACATTATACTTATTACCCCTAAACCGCCGCTCCCGGACCCCGCCGCAACTAAATAAATTGTTTAACCCCTAAACCGCTGCTCCCGGACCCCACCGCAACTAAATAAATGGTTTAACCCCTAAACCGCCGCAACTAAATTCAATTATTAACTCCTAAACCGCCACTCCCAGAGCCCACCACCACCTACATTATATTTATTAACCCCTAATCTGCCCCCCCTGCACCGCCGCCACCTACCTACATTTATTAACCCCTAATCTGCCCCCCCTACACCGCCGCCACCTACCTATATTTATTAACCCCTAATCTGCCGCCCCCAACGTCGCCGCCCTAATCCTAAGACCCCCTAACTTAAATATAATTTAAATAAATCAAAATAAATATTACTATCATTAAATAAATTATTCCTATTTAAAACTAAATACTTACCTATAAAATAAACCCTAAGCTAGCTACAATATAACTAATAGTTACACTGTAGCTATCTTAGGGTTTATATTTATTTTACAGGCAACTTTGTATTTAGTTTAACTAGGTAGAATAGTTATTAAATAGTTATTAACTATTTAATAACTTCCTAGTTAAAATAAAGACAAATATACCTGTAAAATAAAACCTAGCCTAAATTACAATTACACCTAACACTACACTATAATTAAATAAATTAACTAAACTAAATACAATTAAATACAATTAAGAAAAATTATCTAAAGTACAAACCCCCCCACTAAATTACAGAAAATAATAAAATAATTACAAGTTTTTTAAACTAATTATACCTAATCTAATCCCCCTAATAAAATAAAAAAGCCCCCCAAAATAATAAAAAGCCCTACTCTATACTAAATTACAAATAGCCCTTAAAAGGGCCTTTTGCGGGGCATTTCCCCAAAGTAATCAGCTCTTTTACCTGTAAAAAAAGAAATACAACCCCCCCCCCCAACATTAAAACCCACCACCCACACACCCAACCCTACTCTAAAACCCACCCAATCCCCCCTTAAAAAAACCTAACACTAACCCCTTGAAGATCACCCTACCTTGAGAAGTCTTCACCCAACCGGGCCGAAGTCCTCAACGAATTCGGCAGAAGTGGTCCTCCAGACAGACAGAAGTCTTCATCCAAGCCGGGCAGAAGATGTCCTCCAGACGGGCAGAAGTCTTCATCCAGGCGGCATTTTCTATCTTCATCCATCCGGCGCGGAGCGGCTCCATCTTCAAGACATCCGACACGAAGCATCCTCTTCGTTCGACGGCGACTGAAGAATGAAGGTTCCTTTAAGTGACGTCATCCAAGATGGCGTCCCTTCAATTCCGATTGGCTGATAGAATTCTATCAGCCAATCGGAATTAAGGTAGGAAAAATCCTATTGGCTGATCCAATCAGCCAATAGGATTGAGCTTGCATTCTATTGGCTGTTCCAGTCAGCCGTATAGGGTGAACTTATAGCTATCCAGAAAAACATAGCAGTCATCATACGTTTAGCTGGGTGCACCTTCCTTTCTTTTTTGATGTTTCTGTTTTATTGGCTTAGCTGTTTTAACTCTTTGTAGAAGGAGAAAGTTAGTTTTGTTTACCTAAAGTCATAATGCACTATATACAATTATATGGTTTTTATTTACAGGTCATAAACCCTGCCTCATTTCTAGTAACTTTTAGAAGAGGTTCTGTATAAAGAGGTTACGTCTCATTATTTCCAAGAAATATTAATTTAAATTTTTTTGCACCCACAGATGAAAGTCTTGCAGTCTCAGTCCATTAATAGTTCCTTCAAAGAAAAAATACATTTACACTAGTGTTCAAAAGTTCAGGGTGACTTAGGAATTTCCTTGTTTTCAAAAGAAAAGCAAACTTTTTTTGTCCGTTAAAATAATGTCAAACTGATCAGAAATACAGTGTAGACAATGTTAAAGGAATAATCTAGTCAAAATTAAACTTTCCTTCCATAAGGCAGGGAGAGTCAACAAATTAATTCCTTACTGTTGGGAAATACAACACCTGGCCACCGGGAGGAGGCAAAGACACCCCAGCCAAAGGCTTAAATAGCCCTTCCACTTCCCCTATCCCCCAGTCTTTGTTTGCCTTTTGTCACTATAGGACTGCACAAGAGATTAGCTAAGCTTCCGGATGTGCAGTTCTTTGTTAAGGCTCTGACTAGGATCAGACCTGTGTTTAGATCTGGATCTCTGGCTTGGAGCCTCGATCTTGTTGTTAGTGTTTTGCAGCAGGCTCCGTTTGAGCCTATGCTTACTGTCGACATTAAATTCTTATCTTGGAAGGTTCTTTTTTTGTTGGCTATTACGCGCAGAGTTTCTGAGATTTCTGCTTTTGCAATGTGATCCCCCTTATTTGGTTTTCCATGCTGATAAGGCAGTTTTACGTACTAAATTAGGGTTCCTCCCTAAGGTGGTGTCAGATCATAACATTAATCAAGAAATTGTTGTTCCTTTCTTGTGTCCTAATCCTTCTTCAGCGAAGGAACGCTTGCTTCACAATCTAGATGTGGTTCGTGCCTTGAAGTTCTATCTTCAGGTTACTAAAGAATTCAGACAATCTTCCTCTTTGTTTGTCATCAATACGGGGAAGCGTAAGTTGCAGAAGGCTACTACGACTTCCCTATCTTTCTGGTTGAAGAGTGTCTTCCGCTTCGCTTATGAGACTGTGGGGAGACAGCCTCCTGAGAGGATAACAGCTCATTCCACTAGAGCAATGGCTTCCTCTTGGGCTTTTAAGAATGAAGCTTCAATGGATTAAATTTGTAAGACAGCTACCTGGTCCTCCTTACACACTTTTTCTAAATTTTACAAGTTACTAAAATTGCAGGGGTTTCTATCATCTTCTATAACTATGTATACTTTTTATACACAACAGTACTCACAAATTGTTAAAACCTTTACATTTACTTTGTCAGATTATGCAGGTTCACTAAACAATGTTGAAATTGAGGCATGAAGTAAGAATGTTAATATAAATGATGGTTTTTAAATTGAGTAGAATGTCACTTTAAAAGGGCCGTTCAATATTAGATTTTACACTTGACACTTTCATAAAAATAGATTAGAATTCTCATTCATGGACCCATCACAAAGCCAGTCTCTAGAAATGCACTTTCATTTACTGTCTTTTGAATTATGTTTAATTCTCATAATCGCTTTTGACATTTCTGCTTAGTCATAAACTTTAGTTTTTGATGCCCTTCAGCACTTGCATTTTATCGAGATGAATAATATGCGCATTATTTTGTGGTGCTCTTTCTCAATACAAAACATGCTACAGTATGTGCTCTGCATAAAAAAAGTATCTGCATATTCCCTCTTCCCTATTTGTTATAATATTGTCGTTTTATACAGTTTTGTTTTTTATTATTACTAATAATAATGATACTTATGTGCATATTGTATAAGACTTTAATGACATTAGTGGACAAATCTTGTAAATAAACATAACACAGGAAAAAAAATGATTTGTATTATTTTACATAAAGAGACACACCATACTTAAAGGGGCGTTGTGCAAAAATGACGTTGCTAGAGCATGTAGTTTTAGCTCTACCAACCCTGCAAGTCTACGCACTACATTTATCAACTTGCAGGTGGACAGGTTCCCAATTAGGGAACTGCAATTACTTTATTGGTGGAATTATATACAATTTTGACAAGTTTTTTCCCCCCGGGCTGGTTTGTCAAAAAAAAACTTAAATACATTTTAGAATGAGCTCTTTTATATAAAAGAAAAAAATGTCCCTTTAAACATTGTCAGATTGTTACTCTAGAAACTAATGTATAACTGTTCCGAACAGAGGTCAGCAAAAGCAGATAAGATAAGATAACTTGCTTTTAAGCCTTGTTTTTTAACATGGCTTCTCACATTACTTTATGGAGACAACACCTCTACATTTATTTCTTCAATATTTAAACAGCTAAAATCTTAGCTTTGAATACATCATTACGACTTGCATTTAATTCATGCAATTTTTAATGTCCTTTTAAACCCTCTTAGCTCTGAAGGTTATGCTGTTCAGTTCAATAACGTATAAACGCCTAGATTTAGAGTTTTGTCGGTAAAGACCCGCGTAGCTAACGCCGCTTTTTTTTTCCCAACGCACCCTTAAGACAAAGCTGGTATTTAGAGTTGTCTGAGGGGCTGCGTTAGGCTCCAAAAAGGGTGTGTTGAGCCTAATGTACCGCCACTTCAACCCTCAATGTTAGCGTTGCTTACGGTAGCGGTAAGCAGCTAAAACGTGCTTGTGCACGATTCCCCCATAGGAAACAATGGGGCAGTTTGGGCTGAAAAAAACCCAAACACCTGTAAAAAAGCAGCGTTCAGCTCCCAACGCAGCCCCATTGTTTCCTATGGGGAAACACTTTCTAAGTCTGCCCCTAACACCCTAACATGAACCCCGAGTCTAAACACCCCTAACCTTACACTTATTAACCCCTAATCTGCCGCCCCCGCTATCGCTGACACCTGCATTATATTATTAACCCCTAATCTGCCGCTCTGGACACCGCCGCCACCTACATTATCCTTATGAACCCCTAATCTGCTGCCCCCAACATTGCCGACCCCTATATTATATTTATTAACCCCTAATCTGCCCCCCCAACGTCGCTGCTACCTTACCTACACTTATTAACCCCTAATCTGCCGACCGGACCTCGCCGCTACTATAATAAATGTATTAACCTTTAAAGCTAAGTCTAACCCTAACCCTAACACCCCCCTAAATTAAATATAATTTTAATCTAACTAAATAAATTAAATATTATTAACTAAAGTATTCCTATTTAAATCTAAATACTTACCTGTAAAATAAACCCTAATATAGCTACAATATAACAAATAATTATATTGTAGCTATTTTAGGATTTATATTTATTTTACAGGCAACTTTGTATTTATTTAAACTAGGTACAATAGCTATTAAATGGTTATTTACTATTTAATAGCTACCTAGTTAAAATAATTACAAAATTACCTGTAAAATAAATCCTAACCTAAGTTACAATTAAACCTAACACTACACTATCAATAAATGAATTAAATCAATTACCTACAAGTACCTACAATTACCTACAATTAAATAAACTAAACTAAATTACAAAAACAAACAAACACTAAATTACAAAAAATAAAAAAAAGATTACAAGAATTTTAAGCTAATTACACCTACTCTAAGCCCCCTAATAAAATAACAAAGCCCCCCAAAATAATAAAGGTCCCTACCCTATTCTAAATTAAAAAGTAACCAACTCTTTTACCAGCCCTTAAAAGGGCTTTTTGCGGATGACGTCATTTAAAGGAACCTTCATTCGGCGAGTAGGCATCGTGGAAGAAGGATGGATCCGCGCCGGCTGGAAGAAGATGGCTCCGCTCCGGATGGATGAAGATAGAAGATGCCGCTTGGATGAAGATGTCTACCGGTACAGATGTCCTCTTCTGCCCGGATAGGATGAAGACTTCTGCCGCTCCGGATGTCCTCTTTTGGTCCATCGATGCCCGGCTGGGTGAACACGACTCAAGGTAGGGAGATCTTCAGGGGGGTAGTGTTAGGTTTATTTAAGGGGGGGTTGGGTTAGAGTAGGGGTATGTGGATGGTGGGTTGTAATGTTGGGGGGTGGTATTGTGGGGTTTTTACAGGCAAAAGAGCTTTTTACTTTGGGGCATGCCCTGCAAAAAGCCCTTTTAAAGGCTGGTAAAAGAGCTGGTTACTTTTCTCTTGCAAGGTGTATCCAGTCCACGGATTCATCCTTACTTGTGGGATATTCTCATTCCCTACAGGAAGTGGCAAAGAGAGCACACAGCAAAGCTGTCCATATAGCTCCCCCTCTGGCTCGGCCCCCAGTAGTTCTCTTTGCCGCTCTAACAAGTAGCATCTCCACGGGAGGGTAAAGTGAAAAAAGTTCTCTGTCCCCGCTCACAAGGGTTCCCTTCCTGGGAACATTAATAGACTCGGTAGAAATTAAAATATTTCTGACGGAGGTCAGAAGGTTAAAGCTTCTAAGTACTTGCCGAGCTCTTCATTCCATTTCTCGGCCATCTGTAGCTCAGTGCATGGAGGTAATCGGATTAATGGTAGCAGCAATGGACGTAGTCCCTTTCTCCAACATAGGTGTGTCCGGTCCACGGCGTCATCCTTACTTGTGGGATATTCTCTTCCCCAACAGGAAATGGCAAAGAGCCCAGCAAAGCTGGTCACATGATCCCTCCTAGGCTCCGCCTACCCCAGTCATTCTCTTTGCCGTTGTACAGGCAACATCTCCACGGAGATGGCTTAGAGTTTTTTAGTGTTTAACTGTAGTTTTTATTATTCAATCAAGAGTTTGTTATTTTAAAATAGTGCTGGTATGTACTATTTACTCTGAAACAGAAAAGAGATGAAGATTTCTGTTTGTATGAGGAAAATGATTTTAGCAACCGTTACTAAAATCCATGGCTGTTCCACACAGGACTGTTGAGAGGAATTAACTTCAGTTGGGGGAACAGTGAGCAGTCTTTTGCTGCTTGAGGTATGACACATTCTAACAAGACGATGTAATGCTGGAAGCTGTCATTTTCCCTATGGGATCCGGTAAGCCATTTTTATTCAGACAGTAAATAAGGGCTTCACAAGGGCTTATTAAGACTGTAGACATTTTCTGGGCTAAATCGATTCATATATTACACATATTTAGCCTTGAGGAATCATTTAATCTGGGTATTTTTGTTAAATAATATCGGCAGGCACTGTTTTAGACACCTTATTCTCTAGGGGCTTTCCCTAATCATAGGCAGAGCCTCATTTTCGCGCCGGTATTGCGCACTTGTTTTTGAGAAGCATGACATGCAGTCGCATGTGTGAGGAGCTCTGATACATAGAAAAGACTTTCTGAAGGCGTCATTTGGTATCGTATTCCCCTTTGGGCTTGGTTGGGTCTCAGCAAAGCAGATACCAGGGACTGTAAAGGGGTTAAAGTTAAAAAAGTTAAAAACGGCTCCGGTTCCGTTATTTTAAGGGTTAAAGCTTCCAAATTTGGTGTGCAATACTTTTAAGGCTTTAAGACACTGTGGTGAATTTTGAACAATTCCTTCATACTTTTTCGCAATTGCAGTAATAAAGTGTGTTCAGTTTAAAATTTAAAGTGACAGTAACGGTTTTATTTTAAAACGTTTTTTGTACTTTGTTATCAAGTTTATGCCTGTTTAACATGTCTGAACTACCAGATAGACTGTGTTCTGAATGTGGGGAAGCCAAGGTTCCTTCTCATTTAAATAAATGTGATTTATGTGACACTTAAAATGATGCCCAAGATGATTCCTCAAGTGAAGGGAGTAAGCATGGTACTGCATCATTCCCTCCTTCGTCTACACGAGTCTTGCCCACTCAGGAGGCCCCTAGTACATCTAGCGCGCCAATACTCCTTACTATGCAACAATTAACGGCTGTAATGGATAATTCTATCAAAAACATTTTAGCCAAAATGCCCACTTATCAGCGTAAGCGCGACTGCTCTGTTTTAGATACTGAAGAGCATGAGGACGCTGATGATAATGGTTCTGAAATGCCCCTACACCAGTCTGAGGGGGCCAGGGAGGTTTTGTCTGAGGGAGAAATTTCAGATTCAGGGAAAATTTCTCAACAAGCTGAACCCGATGTGATTACATTTAAATTTAAATTGGAACATCTCCGCGCTCTGCTTAAGGAGGTATTATCCACTCTGGATGATTGTGAGAATTTGATCATCCCAGAGAAACTATGTAAAATGGACAAGTTCCTAGAGGTCCCGGGGCTCCCAGAAGCTTTTCCTATACCCAAGCGGGTGGCGGACATTGTAAATAAAGAATGGGAAAGGCCCGGTATACCTTTCGTCCCTCCCCCCATATTTAAAAAATTGTTTCCTATGGTCGACCCTAGAAAGGACTTATGGCAGACTGTCCCCAAGGTCGAGGGAGCGGTTTCTACTTTAAACAAACGCACCACTATACCCATAGAAGATAGTTGTGCTTTCAAAGATCCTATGGATAAAAAATTAGAAGGTTTGCTTAAAAAGATGTTTGTTCAGCAAGGTTACCTTCTACAACCAATTTCATGCATTGTCCCTGTCACTACAGCCGCGTGTTTCTGGTTCGATGAGCTAGTAAAGGCGATCGATAGTGATTCTCCTCCTTATGAGGAGATTATGGACAGAATCCGTGCTCTCAAATTGGCTAATTCTTTCACCCTAGACGCCACTTTGCAATTGGCTAGGTTAGCGGCGAAGAATTCTGGGTTTGCTATTGTGGCGCGTAGAGCGCTTTGGTTGAAATCTTGGTCAGCGGATGCGTCTTCCAAGAACAAACTCCTTAACATTCCTTTCAAGGGGAAAACGCTGTTTGGCCCTGACTTGAAAGAGATTATCTCTGATATCACTGGGGGTAAGGGCCACGCCCTTCCTCAGGATAGGTCTTTCAAGGCCAAAAATAAACCTAATTTTCGTCCCTTTCGTAGAAACGGACCAGCCCCAAGTGCTACGTCCTCTAAGCAAGAGGGTAATACTTCTCAAGCCAAGCCAGCCTGGAGACCAATGCAAGGCTGGAACAAGGGAAAGCAGGCCAAGAAACCTGCCACTGCTACCAAGACAGCATGAAATGTTGGCCCCCGATCCGGGACCGGATCTGGTGGGGGGCAGACTCTCTCTCTTCGCTCAGGCTTGGGCAAGAGATGTTCTGGATCCTTGGGCACTAGAAATAGTCTCCCAAGGTTATCTTCTGGAATTCAAGGGGCTTCCCCCAAGGGGGAGGTTCCACAGGTCTCAATTGTCGTCAGACCACATAAAGAGACAGGCATTCTTACATTGTGTAGAAGACCTGTTAAAAATGGGAGTGATTCATCCTGTTCCATTAGGAGAACAAGGGATGGGGTTCTACTCCAATCTGTTCGTAGTTCCCAAAAAAGAGGGAACGTTCAGACCAATCTTAGATCTCAAGATCTTAAACAAGTTTCTCAAGGTTCCATCGTTCAAAATGGAAACCATTCGAACAATTCTTCCTTCCATCCAGGAAGGTCAATTCATGACCACGGTGGATTTAAAGGATGCGTATCTACATATTCCTATCCACAAGGAACATCATCGGTTCCTAAGGTTTGCATTCCTGGACAAGCATTACCAGTTCGTGGCGCTTCCTTTCGGATTAGCTACTGCTCCAAGGATTTTCACAAAGGTACTAGGGTCCCTTCTAGCGGTGCTAAGACCAAGGGGCATTGCAGTAGTACCTTACTTGGACGACATTCTGATTCAAGCGTCGTCCCTTCCTCAAGCAAAGGCTCACACGGACATAGTCCTGGCCTTTCTCAGATCTCACGGATGGAAAGTGAACGTGGAAAAGAGTTCTCTATCTCCGTCGACAAGGGTTCCCTTCTTGGGAACAATAATAGACTCCTTAGAAATGAGGATTTTTCTGACAGAGGCCAGAAAAACAAAACTTCTAAACTCTTGTCAAACACTTCATTCCGTTCCTCTTCCTTCCATAGCGCAGTGCATGGAAGTAATAGGTTTGATGGTAGCGGCAATGGACATAGTTCCTTTTGCGCGCATTCATCTAAGACCATTACAACTGTGCATGCTCAGTCAGTGGAATGGGGACTATACAGACTTGTCTCCGAAGATACAAGTAAATCAGAGGACCAGAGTCTCATTCCGTTGGTGGCTGTCCCTGGACAACCTGTCACAAGGGATGACCTTCCGCAGACCAGAGTGGGTCATTGTCACGACCGACGCCAGTCTGATGGGCTGGGGCGCGGTCTGGGGATCCCTGAAAGCTCAGGGTCTTTGGTCTCGGGAAGAATCTCTTCTACCGATAAATATTCTGGAACTGAGAGCGATATTCAATGCTCTCAAGGCTTGGCCTCAGCTAGCAAAGGCCAAGTTCATACGGTTTCAATCAGACAACATGACGACTGTTGCGTACATCAACCATCAGGGGGGAACAAGGAGTTCCCTGGCGATGGAAGAAGTGACCAAAATCATTCAATGGGCGGAGACTCACTCCTGCCACCTGTCTGCAATCCACATCCCAGGAGTGGAAAATTGGGAAGCGGATTTTCTGAGTCGTCAGACATTACATCCGGGGGAGTGGGAACTCCATCCGGAAATCTTTGCCCAAATTACTCAACTGTGGGGCATTCCAGACATGGATCTGATGGCCTCTCGTCAGAACTTCAAGGTTCCTTGCTACGGGTCCAGATCCAGGGATCCCAAGGCGACTCTAGTAGATGCACTAGTAGCACCTTGGACCTTCAAACTAGCTTATGTATTCCCGCCGTTTCCTCTCATCCCCAGGCTGGTAGCCAGGATCAATCAGGAGAGGGCGTCGGTGATCTTGATAGCTCCTGCGTGGCCACGCAGGACTTGGTATGCAGATCTGGTGAATATGTCATCGGCTCCACCATGGAAGCTACCTTTGAGACGAGACCTTCTTGTTCAAGGTCCGTTCGAACATCCGAATCTGGTCTCACTCCAGCTGACTGCTTGGAGATTGAACGCTTGATCTTATCAAAACGAGGGTTCTCAGATTCTGTTATTGATACTCTTGTTCAGGCCAGAAAGCCTGTAACTAGAAAAATTTACCACAAAATATGGAAAAAATATATCTGTTGGTGTGAATCTAAAGGATTCCCTTGGAACAAGGTAAAGATTCCTAAGATTCTATCCTTTCTTCAAGAAGGATTGGAGAAAGGATTATCTGCAAGTTCCTTGAAGGGACAGATTTCTGCCTTGTCTGTGTTACTTCACAAAAAACTGGCAGCTGTGCCAGATGTTCAAGCCTTTGTTCAGGCTCTGGTTAGAATCAAGCCTGTTTACAAACCTTTGACTCCTCCTTGGAGTCTCAACTTAGTTCTTTCAGTTCTTCAGGGGGTTCCGTTTGAACCCTTACATTCCGTTGATATTAAGTTATTATCTTGGAAAGTTTTGTTTTTGGTTGCAATTTCTTCTGCTAGAAGAGTTTCAGAATTATCTGCTCTGCAGTGTTCTCCTCCTTATCTGGTGTTCCATGCAGATAAGGTGGTTTTACGTACTAAACCTGGTTTTCTTCCAAAGGTTGTTTCTAACAAAAACATTAACCAGGAGATAGTCGTGCCTTCTTTGTGTCCGAAACCAGTTTCGAAGAAGGAACGTTTGTTGCACAATTTGGATGTTGTTCGCGCTCTAAAATTCTATTTAGATGCTACAAAGGATTTTAGACAAACATCTTCCTTGTTTGTTGTTTATTCTGGTAAAAGGAGAGGTCAAAAAGCAACTTCTACCTCTCTCTCTCTTTTTGGATTAAAAGCATCATCAGATTGGCTTACGAGACTGCCGGACGGCAGCCTCCTGAAAGAATCACAGCTCATTCCACTAGGGCTGTGGCTTCCACATGGGCCTTCAAGAACGAGGCTTCTGTTGATCAGATATGTAGGGCAGCGACTTGGTCTTCACTGCACACTTTTACCAAATTTTACAAGTTTGATACTTTTGCTTCTTCTGAGGCTATTTTTGGGAGAAAGGTTTTGCAAGCCGTGGTGCCTTCCATTTAGGCGACCTGATTTGCTCCCTCCCTTCATCCGTGTCCTAAAGCTTTGGTATTGGTTCCCACAAGTAAGGATGACACCGTGGACCGGACACACCTATGTTGGAGAAAACAGAATTTATGTTTACCTGATAAATTACTTTCTCCAACGGTGTGTCCGGTCCACGGCCCGCCCTGGTTTTTTAATCAGGTCTGATAATTTATTTTCTTTAACTACAGTCACCACGGTATCATATGGTTTCTCCTATGCAAATATTCCTCCTTAACGTCGGTCGAATGACTGGGGTAGGCGGAGCCTAGGAGGGATCATGTGACCAGCTTTGCTGGGCTCTTTGCCATTTCCTGTTGGGGAAGAGAATATCCCACAAGTAAGGATGACGCCGTGGACCGGACACACCGTTGGAGAAAGTAATTTATCAGGTAAACATAAATTCTGTTTTTGCTCGAATTCATCTCAGGCCACTGCAATTGTGCATGCTCAAACAGTGGAATGGAGATTATGCAGATTTGTCTCCTCAAATCCAACTGGACCAGAAAACCAGAGATTCTCTTCTCTGGTGGTTGTCTCAGGATCACCTGTCGCAGGGGATGTGCTTCCGCAGACCGGAGTGGATCATTGTAACGACCGACGCCAGTCTGTTAGGCTGGGGCGCGGTCTGGGGTTCCCTGAAAGCTCAGGGCCTATGGTCTCGGGAAGAGTCTCTTCTCCCGATAAATATTTTGGAACTGAGAGCGATATTCAACACGCTCCAGGCATGGCCTCAGCTAGCGGGGGCCAAGTTCATCAGATTTCAGTCAGACAACATCACGACTGTAGCATACATAAATCATCAGGGAGGAACAAAGAGTTCCTTAGCGATGAAGGAAGTAACCAAGATAATCAGGTGGGCGGAGGATCACTCTTGCTATCTAGCCAGAATCAAACAGGCGTAATTCTGATAGCGCCTGCGTGGCCACGCAGGACTTGGTATGCAGACCTAGTGGACATGTCATCTGTCCCACCATGGACACTGCCAATGAGGCAGGATCTTCTAATACAGGGTCCATTCAAGCATCCAAATCTAGTTTCTCTGCAGATGACTGCTTGGAGATTGAACGCTTAATTTTATCCAAGCGTGGGTTCTCTGAATAAGTCATAGATACTCTGATCCAAGCTAGAAAACCTGTCACCAGGAAAATTTACCATAAGATATGGCGGAAATATCTTTGTTGGTGCGAATCCAAGTGTTACTCGTGTAGTAAGATTAGGATTCCAAGGATATTGTCTTTTCTCCAAGAAGGATTGGAGAAAGGTTTATCAGCTAGTTCCTTAAAGGGGCAGATATCCGCTCTGTCTATCCTTTTACACAAGTGTCTGGCAGAAGTACCAGATGTTCAAGCGTTAGTCAGAATCAAGCCTGTCTATAAACCTGTGGCTCCTCCATGGAGTCTAAATTTAGTTCTTTCAGTTCTTCAAGGGGTTCCGTTTGAACCTTTACATTCCATAGATATTAAGTTATTATCTTGGAAAGTTTTGTTTTTGGTAGCTATATCTTCTGCTCGAAGAGTTTCAGAATTGTCTGCTTTTGCAGTGTAATTCACCCTATCTGGTGTTCCATGCAGATAAGGTTGTTTTGCGTACCAAACCTTGTTTTCTTCCTAAAGTTGTTTCTAATAAGAACATTAACCAGGAAATCATTGTTCCTTCTCTGTGTCCTAATCCAGCTTCTAAGAAGGAACGGCTTTTACACAATCTTGATGTGGTTCCTGCTTTGAAATTCTATTTACAAGCAACTAAGGATTTCAGACAAACATCATCTTTGTTTGTTGTCTATTCTGGTAAGAGGAGAGGTCAAAAAGCGACGGCTACCTCTCTTTCCTTCTGGTTGAAAAGCATCATCCGATTGGCTTATGCGACTGCTGGGCAGCAGCCTCCTGAACGAATTACAGCTCATTCCACCAGAGCTGTGGCTTCCACTTGGGCTTCAAGAATGAGGCTTCTGTTGAACAGATTTGTAAGGGAGCGACTTGGTCTTCACTGCATACTTTTGCCAAATTTTACAAATTCGATACTTTTGCTTCTTCGGAGGCTATTTTTGGGAGAACGGTTTTGCAAGCAGTGGTGCCTTCCGTTTAGGTTACCTGTCTTGTTCCCTCCCTTCATCCGTGTCCTAAAGCTTTGGTATTGTTATCCCACAAGTAAGGATGAATCCGTGGACTGGATACACCTTGCAAGAGAAAACAGTGGTGTATCCAGTCCACGTCCCGCCCTGGCAATTAAGTCAGGTTAAAAATTCTTGTTTAAACTACAGTCACCACTTCACCCTATGGTTTCTCCTTTTTCTCCTAACCGTCGGTCGAATGACTGGGGGGCGGAGCCAGAGGGGGAGCTATATGGACAGCTTTGCTGTGTGCTCTATTTGCCACTTCCTGTAGGGAATGAGAATATCCCACAAGTAAGGATGAATCCGTGGACTGGATACACCGCAAGAGAAAGTAATTTATCAGGTAAGCATAAATTCTGTTTTTAATTTAGAATAGGGTAGGGACCTTTATTATTTTGGGGGGCTTTGTTATTTTATTAGGGGGCTTAGAGTAGGTGTAATTATCTTAAAATTCTTGTAATCTTTTTTTATTTTTTGTAATTTAGTGTTTGTTTGTTTTTGTAATTTAGTTTAGTTTATTTAATTGTAGGTACTTGTAGTTAATTGATTTAATTAATTTATTGATAGTGTAGTGTTAGGTTCAATTGTAACTTAGGTTAGGATTTATTTTACAGGTAATTTTGTAATTATTTTAACTAGGTAGCTATTAAATAGTAAATAACTATTTAATAGCTATTGTACCTAGTTTAAATAAATACAAAGTTGCCTGTAAAATAAATATAAATCCTAAAATAGCTACAATATAATTATTTGTTATATTGTAGCTATATTAGGGTTTATTTTACAGGTAAATATTAAGATTTAAATAGGAATATTTTAGTTAATAATATTTAACTTATTTTGTTAGATTAAAATTATATTTAATTTAGGGGGGTGTTAGGGTTAGACTTAGCTTTAGGGGTTAATACATTTATTATAGTAGCGGCGAGGTCCGGTCGGCAGATTAGGGGTTAATACTATTTATTATAGGGTTTGCGAGGCGGGAGTGCGGCGGTTTAGGGGTTAATAAGTTTATTAGAGTAGTGGCGAGGTCCGGTTGGCAGATTTTGGGTTAATAAGTGTAGGTAAGGTAGCGGCGATGTTGGGGGGGCAGATTAGGGGTTAATAAATATAATATAGGGGTCGGCGATGTTAGGGGCAGCAGATTAGGGGTTCATAGGGATAATGTAGGTGGCGGCGGTGTACGTAGCGGCAGATTAGGGGTTAAAAATATTTACTATAGTGGCGACGATGTGGGGGGGCCTCGGTTTAGGGGTACATAGGTAGTTTATGGGTGTTAGTGTACTTTATAGCACAGTAGTTAAGAGCTTTATAAACCGGCGTTAGCCCAGAAAGCTCTTAACTACTGACTTTTTTCTGCGGCTGGAGTCTTGTCGGTAGAGGCTCTACCGCTCACTTCAGCCAAGACTCTAAATACCAGTGTTAGGCAGATCCCATTGAAAAGATTGGATACGCAATTGACGTAAGGGGATCTGCGGTATGGAAAAGTCGCGGCTTGAAAGTTAGCGTTAGACCCTTACCTACACGACTCTAATACCAGCGGCCGGCCAAAACTAGCGTTCGGACCCCTTAACGCTGCTTTTGACGGCTAACGCAGAACTCTAAATCTAGCCGTATGATTGGTTATAATGGCTATACATAGGGATATAAATAGGGAAGAACTATTACTGTAGCTGTCCGTTGCACAATTAACAAGTGCATGATATAAAAAGACAATGCAATAGCAGTTATTCTGAATTTCAAATAAGCAGTAAGGTGCCAGTTTTCTTTTTCTCCCATTTTCTGGCCCCCTGTATCATGTGACAGACATTAGCCAATCACAGACTAGAATACGTATACCCTGTGAGCTTGTGCACATGCTCAGTAGGAGCTGTTGCTTTAGAAAGTGTAAATATAAAAAGACTGTAAAATTTGATAATGGAAGTAAATTGGAAGTGTCTTAAAACTGCATGCTCTTTCTGAGGCATGAAACTTTATTTTGAATTTAGTGTCCCTTTAAAAGTACAGGAAACATTTTGAGATGTTAATATAACATGCTTAATTTTACATAGTAAAACAATTTTGCACTGTATGTTTAGGAGGTTCATATGCTAATTTCTAAGACCTTGAAGGCCGCCTCTTCTCTTAGGGCATTTTGACAGTTTTTCACCACTAGAGGGTGTTAGTTCACTTGTGTCATATAGATAACACTGTGCTCATGCACATGGAGTTCCAGTGAGCCAGCCCTGATTGTCTAAAATGGATGTCTGTCAAAAGAACTGAAATAAGGGGGCATTTTGCAGAGGCTTAGATACAAGGTAATTACGGAGGTAAAAAGTGTATTAATATAACTGTGTTGGTTATGTAAAACTAGGGAATGGGTAAAAAAGGGATTATCGTTTCAAACAATACAAATTCTGGTGTAGACTGTCCCTTTAAAGAAGAAACCTGCATACTTATCTAGTAAAACTTTGTTCTTACCTTTTATACTGAACTTTCAAATCAGGGATTTGTTTAATGATAAGTTCAAGAATGTAATTGTCAGAGATGGATATAAATAAAATGAAATGACTCATGTACAGAAGTAGAATCAGTTATATTACTATTTTACTGAGTGTTATCTCTAAACAGAATATGACTAAATTAGAGCATGAAGAAAGCTTTTTTATTATTATTTTTTTTATCCACACCTGCAAATCCAATTATAAAGGAACGATAAAAGTACATTTGCATTAATCTAAATTATGTAGCAGCTTTAGCATATGTGTGCACCTGCAACAAATACAATGCAAAGGCTTCAAATCTCTAAGAACGCACTTCAATTATTTTTTTTGTTTGTTTTTGCTTTGATGGCTAAACTTAGGGGTTTAAAATAATGATTTGTTTTATTTATTTATTTTAAACCATGCTTTGTTCTTTATATACTCTTTGTTATGTTATCACTAAACCATCTAATTAACCTCTTAAGGACATATGACGGAATTTTTCCGTCATAAAACAATTGAGCAAACTGAAAGCTGTGTCCTTAAAGGGTTAAAGAGGTTGACAAATTTATATGAGTCAACCAAAATATTTCTGGGTCTGCCACACATTTTGTAGGTGCCAGGGAAGGAATCCATTTTGAGAATAATAAAAACAAAATGGGAGTCGAATATCATTTTTTTTTAATGGGATATTAATGTAATTTTCTCCAACATAGGTGTGTCCGGTCCACGGCGTCATCCTTACTTGTGGGATATTCTCCTCCCCAACAGGAAATGGCAAAGAGCCCAGCAAAGCTGGTCACATGATCCCTCCTAGGCTCCGCCTACCCCAGTCATTCTCTTTGCCGTTGTACAGGCAACATCTCCACGGAGATGGCTTAGAGTTTTTTAGTGTTTAACTGTAGTTTTTATTATTCAATCAAGAGTTTGTTATTTTAAAATAGTGCTGGTATGTACTATTTACTCAGAAACAGAAAAGAGATGAAGATTTCTGTTTGTATGAGGAAAATGATTTTAGCACCGTAACTAAAATCCATGGCTGTTCCACACAGGACTGTTGAGAGCAATTAACTTCAGTTGGGGGAACAGTGTGCAGTCTCTTACTGCTTGAGGTATGACACATTCTAACAAGACGATGTAATGCTGGAAGCTGTCATTTTCCCTATGGGATCCGGTAAGCCATGTTTATTAAGATAGTAAATAAGGGCTTCACAAGGGCTTATTAAGACTGTAGACTTTTTCTGGGCTAAATCGATTCATTATTAACACATATTTAGCCTTGAGGAATCATTTAATCTGGGTATTTTGATAAGATTATATCGGCAGGCACTGTTTTAGACACCTTATTCTTTAGGGACTTTCCCTAATCATTGTCAGAGCCTCATTTTCGCGCCGGTATGGCGCACTTGTTTTTGAGAACAATGGCATGCAGCTGCATGTGTGTGGAGCTCTGATACATAGAAAAGTCTTTCTGAAGGCATCATTTGGTATCGTATTCCCCTTTGGGCTTGGTTGGGTCTCAGCAAAGCAGATTCCAGGGACTGTAAAGGGGTTAAATATAAAAACGGCTCCGGTTCCGTTATTTTAAGGGTTAAAGCTTCCAAATTTGGTGTGCAATACTTTTAAGGCTTTATGACACTGTGGTGAAATTTTGGTGAATTTTGAACAATTCCTTCATACTTTTTCGCAATTGCAGTAATAAAGTGTGTTTAGTTTAAAATTTAAAGTGACAGTAACGGTTTTATTTTAAAACGTTTTTTGTGCTTTGTTATCAAGTTTATGCCTGTTTAACATGTCTGAACTACCAGATAGATTGTGTTCTGACTGTGGGGAAACCAAGGTTCCTTCTCATTTAACTATATGTATTTTATGTCATAAAAAAATTTAGTAAAAATGATGCCCAAGATGATTCCTCAAGTGAGGGGAGTAAGCATGGTACTGCATCATCCCCTCCTTCGTCTACACCAGTCTTGCCCATACAGGAGGCCCCTAGTACATCTAGTGCGCCAATACTCCTTACTATGCAACATTTAACGGCTGTAATGGATAATTCTATCAAAAACATTTTAGCCAATATGCCCACTTATCAGCGAAAGCGCAACTGCTCTGTTTTAGAAAATTCTGTAGAGCATGAGAACGCTGATGATATGGTTTCTGAAGGGCCCCTACTCCAGTCTGAGGGGGCCAGGGAGGTTTTGTCTGAGGGAGAAATTTCAGATTCAGGAAACATTTCTCAACAAGCTGAACCTGATGTGATTACTTTTAAATTTAAGTTGGAACATCTCCGCGCTCTGCTTAAGGAGGTGTTATCCAATTTGGATGATTGTGATTATCTGGTCATTCCAGAACCACTATGTAAAATGGAAAAGTTCTTAGAGGCCCCGGGGCCCCCCGAAGCTTTTCCTATATCCAAGCGGGTGGCGTACATTGTTAGTAAAGAATGGGACAGGCCCGGTATACCTTTAGTACCTCCCCCCATATTTATAAAATTGTTTTCCTATAGTCGACCCCAGAAAGGACTGATGGCAGACAGTCCCCAAGGTCGAGGGGGCGGTTTCTACTCTACACAAGCGCGCCACTATACCCATAGAAGATAGTTGTGCTTTCCAAGATCCTATGGATAAAAAATTAGAAGGTCTGCTAAAGATGTTTGTTCAGCAAGGTTCCCTTCTACAACCAATTGCATGCATTGTCCCTGTCACTGCAGCCGCGTGTTTCTAGTTTGATGAGCTAGGAAAGGCGATTATTAGTAATTCTTCTTCTTATGAGGAGATTATGGACAGAATTCGTGCTCTTAAATTGGCTAATTCTTTCACCCTAGACGCCACCTTGCAATTGGCTAGGTTAGCGGCGAAAAAATTCTGGGTTTGCTATTGTGGCGCAGAGCGCTTTGGTTAAAATCTTGGGCAGCGGATGCGTCTTCCAAGAACAAATTGCTTGACATTCCTTTCAAGGGGAAAACACTCTTTGGCCCTGACTTGAAAGAGATTATCTCTGATATCACTGGGGGCAAGGGCCACGCCCTTCCTCAGGATAGGTCTTTTCAAGACCAAAAATAAACCTAAGTTTCGTCCCTTTCGCAGAAACGGATCAGCCCCAAGGGCTACGTCCTCTAAGCAGGAAGGTAATACTTCTCAAGCCAATCCAGCCTGGAGACCTATGCAAGGCTGGAACAAAGGAAAGCAGGCCAGGAAACCTGCCACTGCTACCAAGACAGCATGAAATGCGGGCCCCCGATCCGGGACCGGATCTGGTGGGGGGCAGACTCTCTCTCTTCGCTCAGGCTGGGGCAAGAGATGTTCTGGATCCTTGGGCGCTAGAAATAGTCTCCCAAGGTTATTCTCTGGAGTTCAAGGGGCTTCCTCCAAGGGGGAGGTTCCACAGGTCTCAGTTGTCTTCAGACCACATAAGAAGACAGGCATTCTTACATTGGGTAGAAGACCTGCTAAAAATGGGAGTGATTCATCCTGTTCCATTAGGAGAACAAGGGATGGGGTTCTACTCCAATCTGTTCATAGTTCCCAAAAAAGAGGGAACGTTCAGACCAATCTTAGATCTCAAGATCTTGAACAAGTTTCTCAAGGTTCCATCGTTCAAGATGGAAACCATTCGAACACTTCTTCCTTCCATCCAGGAAGGTCAATTCATGACCAAGGTGGATTTCAAGGATGCGTATCTACATATTCCTATCCACAAGGAACATCATCGGTTCCTAAGGTTTGCATTCCTGGACAAGCATTTCCAGTTCGTGGCGTTTTCTTTCGGATTAGCCACTGCTCCTAGGATTTTCTCATAGGTACTAGGGTCCCTTCTGGCGGTGCTAAGACCAAGGGGCATTGCTGTAGTACCTTACTTGGACGACATTCTGATTCGAGCGTCGTCCCTTCCTCAAGTAAAGGCTCACACGGACATTGTCCTGGCCTTTCTCAGATCTCACGGATGGAAGGTGAACGTGGAAAAGAGTTCTCTATCTCCGTCAACGAGGGTTCCCTTCTTGGGAACTATAATAGAATCCTTAGAAATGAGGATTTTTCTGACAGAAGCCAGAAAAACAAAACTTCTAGACTCTTGTCGGATACTTCATTCCGTTCCTCTTCCTTCCATAGCGCAGTGCATGGAAGTGATAGGTTTGATGGTAGCGGCAATGGACATAGTTCCTTTTGTGCGCATTCATCTAAGACCATTACAACTGTTCATGCTCAGTCAGTGGAATGGGGACTATTCAGACTTGTCTCCGAAGATACAAGTAAATCAGAGGACCAGAGACTCATTCCGTTGGTGGCTGTCCCTGGACAACCTGTCACAAGGGATGACCTTCCGCAGACCAGAGTGGGTCATTGTCACGACCGACGCCAGTCTGATGGGCTGGGGCGCGGTCTGGGGATCCCTGAAAGCTCAGGGTCTTTGGTCTCGGGTAGAATCTCTTCTACCGATAAATATTCTGGAACTGAGAGCGATATTCAATGCTCTCAAAGCTTGGCCTCAGCTAGCGAGGGCCAAGTTCATACATCAACCATCAGGGGGGAACAAGGAGTTCCCTAGCGATGGAAGAAGTGACCAAAATCATTCTATGGGCGGAGTCTCACTCCTGCCACCTGTCTGCTATCCACATCCCAGGAGTGGAAAATTGGGAAGCGGATTTTCTGAGTCGTCAGACATTGCATCCGGGGGAGTGGGAACTCCATCCGGAAATCTTTGCCCAAGTCACTCAACCGTGGGGCATTCCAGACATGGATCTGATGGCCTCTCGTCAGAACTTCAGAGTTCCTTACTACGGGTACAGATCCAGGGATCCCAAGGCGGCTCTAGTGGATGCACTAGTAGCACCTTGGACCTTCAAACTAGCTTATGTGTTCCCGCCGTTTCCTCTCATCCCCAGGCTGGTAGCCAGGATCAATCAGGAGAGGGCGTCGGTGATTTTGATAGCTCCTGCGTGGCCACGCAGGACTTGGTATGCAGATCTGGTGAATATGTCATCGGCTCCACCATGGAAGCTACCTTTGAGACGAGACCTTCTTGTTCTAGGTCCGTTCGACCCACTCCAGCTGACTGCTTGGAGATTGAACGCTTGATCTTATCAAAGCGAGGGTTCTCAGATTCTGTTATTAATACTCTTGTTCAGGCCTGAAAGCCTGTAACCAGAAAAATTACCACATAATTTGGTATATCTGTTGGTGTGAATCTGCAGGATTCCCTTGGGACAAGGTTAAGATTCCTAAGAGTCTATCCTTCCTTCGAGAAGGATTGGAAAAAGGATTCTCTGCAAGTTCCTTGATGGGACAGATTTCTGCCTTGTCTGTGTTACTTCACAAAAAGCTGGCAGCTGTGCCAGATGTTCTAGCCTTTGTTCAGGCTCTGGTTAGAATCAAGCCTGTTTACAAAATTTTGACTCCTCCTTGGAGTCTCAACCTAGTTCTTTCAGTTCTTCAGGGGGTTCCGTTTGAACCCTTACATTCCGTTGATATTAAGTTATTATCTTGGAAAGTTTTGTTTTTGGTTGCAATTTCTTCTGCTAGAAGAGTTTCAGAATTATCTGCTCTGCAGTGTTCTTCTCCTTATCTGGTGTTCCATGCAGATAAGGTGGTTTTGCGTACTAAACCTGGTTTTCTTCCAAAAGTTGTTTCTAACAAAAACATTAACCAGGAGATAGTTGTGCCTTCTTTGTGTCCTAATCCAGTTTCAAAGAAGGAACGTTTGTTGCACAACTTGGATGTAGTTCGTGCTCTCAAATTTTACTTAGCAGCTACTAAGGATTTCAGACAAACTTTGTCTTTGTTTGTTGTTTATTCTGGTAAACGGAGAGGTCAAAAAGCAACTTCTACCTCTCTCTCCTTCTGGATTAAAAGCATTATCCGATTGGCTTATGAGACTGCCGGACGGCAGCCTCCTGAAAGAATCACAGCTCACTCCACTAGGGCTGTGGCTTCCACATGGGCCTTCAAGAACGAGGCTTCTGTTGATCAGATATGTAAGGCAGCGACTTGGTCTTCACTGCACACTTTTTCTAAATTTTACAAATTTGATACTTTTGCTTCTTCTGAGGCTATTTTTGGGAGAAAGGTTTTGCAAGCCGTGGTGCCTTCCATTTAGGTGACCTGATTTGCTCCCTCCCTTCATCCGTGTCCTAAAGCTTTGGTATTGGTTCCCACAAGTAAGGATGACGCCGTGGACCGGACACACCTATGTTGGAGAAAACAGAATTTATGTTTACCTGATAAATTACTTTCTCCAACGGTGTGTCCGGTCCACGGCCCGCCCTGGTTTTTTTAATCAGGTCTGATAATTTATTTTCTTTAACTACAGTCACCACGGTAACATATGGTTTCTCCTATGCAAATATTCCTCCTTAACGTCGGTCGAATGACTGGGGTAGGCGGAGCCTAGGAGGGATCATGTGACCAGCTTTGCTGGGCTCTTTGCCATTTCCTGTTGGGGAGGAGAATATCCCACAAGTAAGGATGACGCCGTGGACCGGACACACCGTTGGAGAAAGTAATTTATCAGGTAAACATAAATTCTGTTTTCCATTTGTATAAAATGTTTCTTTCATAATTCAGATAGAGACTACAGTTTTAAGCAACTTTCCAATTTACTTCTATTAGATCATTTTCTTCATTCTGTTGGTATCCTTTGTTGAAGAAACAGCAATGCATGTGGTTGAGGCAGTAACATGAAGCATATATTTGCAGGCACCAATCGGCAGCTCCTGAACCTATCTAGGTTTTTTTTTTTCAACAAAGGATACCAAGAGAACATAACAAATTAGAAAATAGAAGTAAAATAGGAAGTTGTTTAAAATCACACGCTCTCGCCAAATCATGGAAAAAAAAAATTGGGTTTCATATCCCTTTAATCACTGGGCTAGATTACAAGTGGAGCACTAATTTATTGCATGCCTGCAAATAGGCATATTTTGGCGTGCGGTAAATAACCAGCCATTACTTGTGGCTAGTTATTGCGGTATCGCGGTAGCAATTAGCGCTTATAAAATTAACCAGAGAAGAAGAGGATCTTAGATTAAGGTGTAACTTTCGTTTGGTGCAGACAAAATAAGTGTTTGTCAATTAACCTTATACTGAGCGCTAACGTTTATTCCAATTTTTAGTTCTACTATATGCCAATTTACCATGTCCCTTTAAGAATTGTGGCAGTCTGGCTCCTATGATCTCTCAAGCCCTTGTGTAATGAATATGTAGATAGATAGATAGATAGATAGATAGATAGATAGACAGACAGACAGAACATGCAATTTTACTTCTGTTCTCAGATTTACTTTGTTCTCTTGGTATAGTTTGTTGAAAAGAATACCTATGTAGGTTCAGCAGTGCACTACTGGGAGCTAGTTAGTGATTTGTGGCTGTACACATATGCATATTGTCATTGACTCACCAAATGCGTTTAGCTAGCTACCAGTAGTGCATTGCTGCTCTGTAGCTGACAGTAACTATGTGTTTAATCTCTTTGAGTTGTATGCACACAATAGTGCAATAATAAAATGCTATAACACATTAGATCATTTTTCTTTTGCCTTGTATAGCCTTTTTCTATGTTATATTTAATGTGTGCATGTTTAAGAATTTAGATACATGATCTTCTTAAATATATTTTAATTACTAGTGTTTGGTTTGTTAAATAGCATAGTAATTATTGTTAATATGAATCAAATTGAATAACAAATTTACGGACCATTGCAATAAGTAATTAAAACTAATTATACACTTGAGTGCTACAGCAGTAATTGGTGCAGTGCCAGCGCAGGGTGAAAATGAAGTACTGTTGCAGAAATCTCCACCAGTAGCTTAGATTTAATAATAACAAAGAAGAATCTTTTTACAGTAACTCATATTCATATCAAGGTGATGATGTGGAGAGATTACTCATCTTCTATCACAGGGCCCCCAACAGGCCAGGTTTTCATTATAGCTGGACTAGAGCATAGGTGAAGTAAGGACAGCGGTTGAGAAACAATGAGCTATGACTTTCTAGTCTTTAAAGTGAATGTAAACTCAGCTATACACGTTTAAGCCATATTATCAATCAATACAATTTAGGGGCACTTTCATTCATCGTTTTTTCCTAATTTTCTTTTTAAAATTTAATAAATACCTTTTTTTCTTCTTTTTTCTACCGTGCTTCCTTCGCCTGCCATTTTTCCCACTTTTAGAGAATGATTGACAACTACGATTGCCAATCCTTTTTTGCCCCCCGGGGCGTACAACCCCTTTTTTTAAACGTCATGCTCTTCTTCTACACATTCGTTAGAATATATTTTGCTAATTCTGAGCGATGCGCGTCCATGCAACGCGCGTGCTCTATAGGAATCAATTGGATGCGCAGTGTAAGTATATGCTAACGCAGGGTAACGCATGCACAGTGTATCTAAAATGTTAACAATTGCGCATAGTAATTACATTGATTTTGAATGCATGCGCATATTAAGTAGATAGGTTGTTAACGCATGCACATAGTAAAGGGCTCCACGGGTGCGTGCTTCATGACCGCTCTATACATCACCCTCTGTATACCACGTAAGTGCAGGATGGGAGGAGTGTAATCTCAAAACAGACCCAAGTTAGTATTAAAAATATATAATAAACGATTTATATATTTTTTTTTTAAAAAAAGGTAGCCGTTTAAGTACAGATGTATTCACCAAGTATTCAGAGGCTTCAGCACTAGAAAAATTGACATTCACTTTAACTACTGGCTCACAAATTTTCTTATTACTATGTACAGGTAGAAAATCCTTTATCCAAACTGCTAAGGACCAGAACAGGTTTGGATTTTGGAATATTTGTAGAGGGGTTGGAACCAAGTTTAAATAACAATATCTTAGGTAATTTAGGCAATATTCATGTCATAATACAGCTTATACAGCTTATACATGTAACCTAAAGGTAGTTTTATATACTGTTTAATACTTTTGTATACATAGTACCCTCAGAAAGATAGTACAGTACTGTAATCAGCAAGTAAATATTTGTTTAAATAAATATAGACTAGTATTTGTATTTAAAACACAAAAAAAAAAAACCAAAGTCACAGGCACAGAAGATTGTGACTTACAGGGAGGGAAATATAGTCATTTTTGATAATTTTATTTAAAAAAAACCTTGTGTCATATATATATATTGTTTGTTTTTGTGTGTGGCTTGATCCTAAATATTGTTGCAAGCTCCTATATTTAAAATAAATTTGTCAAGCACTGACTTAAAGTGAAAGTTAATCCTAGTATTGTACAAAAGCTAGGATTGACTATTGAAACAAAAAGGGGGACTTTCATTCATGAAGTATAAGGCACTTCATGTAGAAAGCTCCTTTATTTGTTTCAATCGATCTCCGTTCTTAGCTGCTACAGCAGCCCACAGCTAAAAAATTGTTTTGCTAATACGTGACGTTTTCACCTCTTAGCCAATAGCCGTGCGGTAAATCCGGCTTGGCGCCCCTGGGAGCCGGATTTACCGCACGGCTATTGGCTAAGAGGGGAAAACGTGGGCTGCCGTGGCAGCTAAGAACAGCGAACAATTGAAACAAATAAAGGAGCTTTCTACATGAAGTATCTTATACTTCATTAATGAAAGTGCCCTTTATTTGTTTCAATAGTCAGTCCTAGCATTTGTAAAACGCTAGGATTGACTTTTACTTTAAATAATCTCCTGGATAGAATAATATTGGCACTTCCTCCCTGCAAATTAAACTCCAGATTATTAATCCTAGCCCATTTAGTATTTACAGTGTACAGATATGTACTGCACATCATTTGTGTGCTCAGTGTTCTCACTCTAAATAAAGTTTATTTGAGATGAACTCATTACCTAAAGTGCAATGTGGTTAGCCTAGTTATGCTGCTTTTCAGCAGTCAAGCAGAGGTATAATATTGCTCTTAAAGTGAAAGTAAAGTGGAATACGGCTTTAGTTTAATTGACTATAAACAAGTTCAGTCGCTAACTTTTTATTTTTTTAATTTTTTTACGTTTTTGTGAATATTTATATAAATGCGATGTTACTCTGCAGTATCTTCCTCGGCCCACTCCCTTTCTTCTGGCTTCATCGTTCTTACATTGATCAGCGTTCCACCCGCTGCATGCGTAAGGAAGCGTGCTCGTAATGGAGTAATTAATTTATGCACATGCGCAATCTTACGATCTCTGCTAAGATACTAACAATGAATCACTAAATTCGATGTTTAGTACTTTAGCGGAGATCGTACAAGCAGTGTGTCGGCATTTAAGGATTCCCCAAAGACTAGAACGAGCAAAACTTATAATGTAAGCTTAGTAGGGGCTTCCTTTTGTTAATGCGCATGCGGCTTGCATGAACGCGCTTCGGGAGACAGAATTCAGAGTTAGCCGCATGCGCATTACAAGCCGGGGGCGTATATCGAACTGATTTAGACGCCAATGGGGGACCCAATCAGTTTGATACGGCTGGATTCGTCACCGCAAAGGAATTTTTTTTTTCAAACAGGTGGAGGATCGCCGAGAGACTTGGGCAAACTTATTTATTTTTTTTTAAAAAAAAAAGCATTTAGAAAAGGCTGCAAATAAAATGATGAATTAAAGTAACCTTTATTTTTAATAAATATTTGAAATATTAATAACGTGTAGCCTGAGTTTACTTTCAATTTAACAGCAACTATGCCACACATTAGCTTTGTGTTACTTTGCTGTACCTCTTCCAGATGAGAGCTGTTTAGGAACAAGTTATATTTTGCCTTTTGGTTGGTTGCATAGTACATCAGGTAAAGATAAATAAGCATGTAATTCCTAATAGCCCAAAGCCACTTATGCAACTTTATTTACACACGCTGTCATTTTCACTGTATATTCACATCTCTTATCATTTTAAGTGCACAAAACTATTTTTGTAACAAAATTGAACTTTTCAGCCGTAAAATGGTACATTACAGTCTAGAGTAGCTGTTAAATAATTTACAGTCAGACGGCAAAAAATAAACACATTGAAACCTTGTAGGATCTCTGCAGATTAAGACCATTTCATAATTATTAAAAAAATGTAGACAGAAAAGACAGACAGATAGATAGATAGATAGATAGATAGATAGATAGATAGATAGATAGATAGATAGATATAGTTAGATAAATATAGAGATCGTTAGATAGATAAATAAATATAGAGATAGATAGAAAATTAGACTCCCTAGACAGGTCAAAAAGCAAAACCTGTAACCTTCAAGTGCTGCAGATCAAATAACTAGTTTAGACAATTTGCAGCATTTTGAAAACCTAGATTACAGATTTTGTTTCTGGCCTCACTAGGGAGCGTGAGACAAAGCAACAATTTTACATCAACATTAAGGGGGATGTTTATCAAGCCGCCAACCGCATATACGCTGGAATTCTGCAGTGTAATTGTGGCGAGCTTGATCCGACCTAGTTATCAAAGCCAACATACCGACAAAAGTTGAAATATGGGACGTAACATATGATCCGCCGGTCTCAATCCGACACAGATCAATGATTACGTCATTACAGATGTTCCAAATACACATTCTGCAGTATTTGACACTTTTTCAAAGTTATCAAATAGTTAACAGATACGCTTGCGACTAATCCGGCCCAGCGTACCTGGTTTTCAATCCGCCACCCTGGAGGCCGCGGATGCCATAGGAATTAATGGGAGTCATTGAAAGCTTATGTTCTTTGCTGCCAGATATCCCATTGATTTCTATGGTAGAAAACCAGTTACGTCTACACCTAACACCCTAACATAAGCCCTGAGTCTAAACACTCCTAATCTGCCGCCCGACATCGCCGCCACCTACATAATGTTATTAACCCCTATTCCGCCGCTCCCCGACCCCGTTGCAACCTAAATAAAAGTATTAACCCCTATGCCACCGCTCCTGGACCCCGCCGCCACTAAATAAATTTATTAACCCCTATCCTGCAGCTCCAGGACCCCGCCGCCACCTAAATAAATGTATTAACCCCTAAACCTCTGTCCTCCCACATCACTACCACTAACTAAACCTATTAACCCCTAAACCGCCAGCCCCCCACATCGCCATAAGCTAAATTAAACTATTAACCCCTAAACCTAACAAGCCGCTAACTTTAAATTAAAATGACCACATCCCTATCTTAAAATAAATTTAAACTGACCTGTAGAATTAAAATAAACTATTTTTAAACTATTAATTAACCTACCCTAACTATTATACTACAATTAAATTAAGCTAGCAATTAAATAAACTAAATAACATATTAAAAAACCCTAACCCTTAAATTATTTAGATCTACTATTTAACCTTATTAAAAATTACTAAATTACAAAAAAAATAAACGCTAAGGTACAAAAAATAAAAAACACTATTAGGAGAAAAAAAACACATTATCAAAAATAAAAAAGAATTACAAATAATCTAATAGCCCTATCAAAATAAAAAATCCCCCGAAATAAAAAAAACCCTAGCCTCCAATAAACTATCAATAGCCCTTAAAATGGCCTTTTGTGGGGCATTGCCCCAAAGAAATCAGCTCTTTTACCTGTAAAAAAAATACAAACCCCCCCAACAGTAAAACCCACCACCCCCACAACCAACTCCCCAAATAAAAACCCTATCTAAAATAACCTAAGCTCCCCATTGCCGCCATTGCCCTGAAAAGGGCATTTGTATGGGCATTGCCCTTAAAAGGGCATTTAGCTCTTTTACTGCCCAGACCCTACTCTAAACATAAAACCCACCCAAAAACCCTTAAATAAACCTAACACTAACCCCCGACGATCCACTTACAGTTCTTGAAGTCCCGCTTGAAGGATTGATTATCTGAATCATGACAGAAAAAACTTGGGTTTCCTGTTCCTTGAAGCAGTATAAATATGAAACTTCAACTACCATCTTTCAATAGTGATTTCAAACAGTTTTGTTAAAGGGACAGTCTAGGCCAAAATAAACTTTCATGATTCAGATAGAGCATGTAATTTTAAACAATTTTCCAATTTACTTTTATCACCAATTTTGCTTTGTACTCTTGGTATTCTTAGTTGAAAGCTTAACCTAGGAGGTTCATATGCTAATTTCTTAGACCTTGAAGGCCACCTCTTTTCAGAATGCATTTTAACAGTTTTTCACCACTAGAGGGTGTTAGTTCATGTATTTCAGATAGATAACACTGTGCTTGTGCACGTGAAGTTATCTGGGAGCAGGCACTGATTGGCTAAACTGCAAGTCTGTCAAAAGAACTGAAATAAAGGGGCAGTTTGCAAAGGCTTAGATACAAGATAATCACAGAGGTTAAAAGTATATTAATATAATTGTGTTGGTTATGCAAAACTGGGGAATGGGTAATAAAGGAATTATCTATCTTTTAAAACAATAAACATTCTGGTATAGACTGTCCCTTTAATAGAAAGTACTATGCATTGTAATACAGTTTTTGTGTCAGCTTTTTATGGACATGAGGTACCTGTTTTTGTGCAATATTTTGATCGTCTTATACTTTTTCTCTCTGAATCCATGCCAAACTATCCGTTTAGTAGGTTTTGCCGTGGGTGTGTATTGGGAATTTTTTATTCATTGCATTTTTTGGCTTTCAGATATTACTAAAACAATATGCTGCAAATGTGCACAGTCTGTTAATTAATTTTGTTGCTACATTCAAAATATTGAAAAATAGCATTTAATAATGAACACTTGTCTGAGCTTACAGACACAATATTAGTATTCATAAATTATATTACCTTTATAAAAGATCACATAAACATGAAAATTGCTGTCAAAAAGCTTGTTTAACATTTATAAAACAAATATATCTTCAAGAGATTTGGCTTAAATGTCAGATTCTGCTTCTGTCGGTTTAATATCAAAACAATTGCTCTTTGGCTTTTCTAAGAACATTGTATGACAGCAAAACCTCTTATCATTCCATTAATCAAACTTATTATATTAAAAAAAATGGTCCCGGTAAAGATTTCAAATACAGTATGTTAATATCTATTATATGTATATTAGATCACTTGAAAGTGATGCAGTATATCTGCAAGAAGCTTACTAGAAGATAGACAGTAGTATTTGCATATAGATACATGGAGAATAATCCAAATATTTAGGAGCCTGGCTCCTGGGTTTGTCGAGCCCTGCAATGGTACAATAATAAAATGCTTTAAAATATTAGAGTATTGACATTTTCCATGTTATGATTTACGTCTCGTAAAAAATGAAGCTATTTTACCTCAAAATTTCCTCACTTTCCACAGAAGCCCCATCCCACAGTTTGGATGCTTGTCCCAGAAGTGTGCATATGGCATGTGCAGGCACAGTCACTTTATTTCTCCTCTCAATGAAATCTTGAAAGATTATGGTGAAATCCTTTCAAATCACAGTAAAGTAAAGTGTGTGTTGTTAAAAATGACTGATAGAGCTATATTAGACTCCTACAGATTTGCAGACAAACCACTGTGTAATTGTGTATATAATATTTTTCTTTACAAAATATCAAATCACATATGCACCAATTGCATATTAAATAACAACACAGATGCATATAAAATATAAAAATGGATTCTTGCACTAGTACAAGTATTGCTGCTGAAACAAATACAGGTGAAGACTGCAACACTCTTTTGACCAGACTGACTTCATCACACAATGCGTTTCAGGGTCCTGTCCCTTCTTCAGGTGTCAGCACTGAGGATGTTGATTTTTTTTTCTTTCAACAAGCAGATGAAGGTATAAAAAACAAAGAGCTGAATGATAACTGCTCACAGAGCACTTACTCTGGGAAGCTCCTCTCATTTTTAAATAAAGAAAATCTCAGGTATTCATCAGAAAGTGTTTTCCCGTTGTTGCATCAAATGAGAATTTATCTTGAGTTACACATCCCTTTGAGGGTCATTGGGCACATACTGTTCTTTGAACGGAATATTACTTTGCTAAAGAAATTCAAATTATCTGTGTTTGTCAGACTTGTGGTGGCTTGTCCCTACTAACCAGTATCAATTTGGGAGTTGTTCCTTTCAGGCAGTGGGAATAATTGTTTAACCCCTTAACGACCGCGACATACCCTTTATGCCGCTGGCCGTTAAGTAGCGTGGGACTTGCTGCGAGCGGCGGAACCATGCTCTTATCACCTCCCTTCCGGCTGCATACTTCCTGGAATAGCAAAAAAACATTCCCCATCCATAGACCAGCGACACTTTTATACTTCAGATAGATCATGAAATTTGTTAAAAGCATGCATATAGGTAGGCTCAAGTGCAGTAATGCACTACTGGAAGCTATCTGCTGATTGGTGGCTACACAAATATGCCTATTGTTATAGGCTCACATATATGTTCATCTAGCTCCCAGTAGTGCATTGCTGCTCTTGAGCTAGCTTTAGCTTTATGTTTAACCCCGTAGCAGGCAATAGTGCAGGGGTCGACAAATCTGTTTAAAATTTAGGAGCCAATAAGAGTATTTAGGAGCCAGATATACTTTTAGGGGCCAGACAGTAGTATTTGCATATAGATACATGGAGAATAATCCAAAAAGTTAGGAGCCTGGCTCCTGGGTTTGTCGAGCCCTGCAATGGTACAATAATAAAATGCTTTAAAATATTAGAGTATTGTCATTTTCCATGTTATGTCCATTTACGTCTACAAAGCATCTATGTGGCAAAACCCTAATGAAACTGTGCTGTGCACAAAATTGCATTTCTTGCTAGCTTCATTACAAGGTAAGATAAGATACAATATGCAGTATTTGCTTTAAATGTTTTTAGGTTGGTCTCTTCTATAAATGGTAAAATATTTTTGCCACATATACTTTTAGACACAAATAACAGTAGGTGTTACAGCCCTAAGGAAAACGATAGCTAAGAGCAGTATTATGGCACTCATTGGGGTCGATTTATCAAAGCCTTTGGCAGGCATCGCACCCCTACGACTCACAAGAGAACCTGCAGTCCGTATTTAACAAGCAGCTGTCATCAGACTGCTGCTTCCTTAACCTTTCACCACCTCTTAGGTGGCGAATTTCAGTCTCCACGGTCTCGTCCGGCGGGGAGAATGACAGCTCCTGCCTGCGGGTGATTGGCTGTGCGCGGGCAGGGGGCAGAATTGCACGCAAAATAGCGCTCGTGTGCAATGCTGAATTCTGGCAGCACACATACACGCCCCTGTCCGCCGCAGCTTGATAAATCTACCCCTTTGTCTTAACTCCTCTATAATAAATAAAGTTAGACAGTATTTATACATCTTTCTTTAAAATTAGCATTCATGTCTTGTAAGCTGGCTCGTTTACAGGCAATAGATTCCCAACTATCATTACTTCATTTAATTTCCTATTTTCCTTGCTCTTGAGCTGGCAGGCACCCAGTGAGTTCTACAAAAGGTGACCTCTTTAATCTTATTAAGGAGGGAGGGCAGATAGATGATATTTACTCAGTATCGATATGACATTCCTTGGATGCTAAGTATTGCACGTATTTCTCAGTCCTAGTGTCTTGTCACATACTTAAAGCTACAATACATTTTATTCCCACACAAATTTACACCCAACTGCATAGCACAAAAGGTTTTATACATTACTTTACTCTGGTGGCTAAACTCAAAAAATGGTTCTAATGAACGCCGCACAATCTGGCAGCAGTGTTTGCAAAAATGTTTATAACAATTGTATACATAGTTACAAACACTGCTGCTATAGGCACGTGCATGCTCCTAAGCTCCTAACAGCCTACCTAGGTTTAGTCTTAAACAAAGAATACTAAGAGAACCAAGCAAATTTGATAATAGAAGTAAACTGGAAAGTTTATAGGGCTGTTATCATGCTCTAATCCGATAGAGCAGGTCATATTTTGACTATTGACCCTAGTCTACTGTGTATTTAAAGGGACAGTCTACACCAGAATTTTTATTGGTTAAAAAGATAGATAATCCCTTTTATTACCCATTCCCCAGTTTTGCATAACCAATACTTTTTACCTCTTTGACTACCTCGTTTCTAATCCTCTGTAGGTTTCCCCCTTATGCCATTTCTTTTGAAAGACATGCATTTTAGCCAATCAGTGCTGACTCATAAATAACTCCATGGGAGTGAGCACAATGTTATCTATATGTCACACATGAACTAGAAGTGTCTAACTGTAAAAAACTGTCAAAATGCAATTAAGACAGGACATAGTACTGTATTACTAAAGAGCGTAGAAATTACACATAGTACTGTATTAATAACACATAGTACTGTATTACTAAAGAGCGTAGAAATTACACATAGTACTGTATTAATAACACATAGTACTATATTACTAAAGAGCGTAGAAATTACACATAGTACTGTATTAATAACACATAGTACTGTATTACTAAAGAGCGTAGAAATTACACATAGTACTGTATTAATAACACATAGTACTGTATTAATAACACATAGTACTGTATTACTAAAGAGCGTAGAAATTACACATAGTACTGTATTAATAACACATAGTACTGTATTACTAAAGAGCGTAGAAATTACACATAGTACTGTATTAATAACACATAGTACTGTATTACTAAAGAGCGTAGAAATTACACATAGTACTGTATTAATAACACATAGTACTGTATTAATAACACATAGTACTGTATTACTAAAGAGCGTAGAAATTACACATAGTACTGTATTAATAAGGAGCGTAGCAACAGGGTGAAAAATACATACAATAAAGAATATATAAAAAACATATGCTGTATATAAAAACGGTTTTAATCCAAGGAATAAATGGAACAAGATTGCTAGAACTATGTGGCAATCTGGCAGAGTTATTCACAATCTAGAGTAAAATGTTTAAAAAGCAACGGTGAAAAACATATGTCAAGCATATGACAAAATAAAGGTATAACAAAAAAAAAGAACAATAAAGTAAATAATTAATGAATCTGAGCTCATATAAAGCAACAATATACTCCCAAAGTCTATACAGTCACAAAGAGTCACAGAAAGTAAAAAATGCAGTGGAGGTCCAATGTGGAAGGATCCAGAGAAGAGAGAAGAAAATACTTTTATCCAGGGGAGGAAAATCTTGTATCCAAAACTTCTGGTTCCAGAGGCGTAACTAGAAACCACAGGGCCCAGGTGCAAGAATCTAAGAAGCCCCCCCCCAAAAAAAAAAAGTGAATTTGATACATATCTTTAAAAAAAAAAAAAAAAAAAAAAAAAACATTTAACAGAAAAAAAATGTGAATCAGTTTACATGTCTGCAAAAGGAGGTACCCTGTGCCCACAGTCTGTGAGATGGTCTGACCCCCTATCACTGTATATAGTGACACTGCTTAACCCACTAGTACTATATATAGTGAGTTAGTGACACAGTCTGTAATCTGCCGGTGAGATGTCTGGCCTGACCCTACCCGCCCCAGTATTTTATAAAGTGACCACAGTAGTCTGTGACATGGTCCAGCCCCCCGTACTGTATATAGTGGTACTGTATAGACTGACACTGTTTACCCCCCGCCCCCCTTGCTGTAGTAACAAGGTCTGTAATTTGCTGGTTCCACAAAAATACACACACACACATATACATGAATAAATACACACACAGTCACATACATACATACACAAACACACACACATATACATGCATAAATACACACACACACACATACATGCATAAATACATACACACATAAACACCAATGGGTAAAACAGAAAAACTGACCCCTGTAGTCAGAGACACTAGTGAAGCATCATGTCACACTCACATGATATCAGTGCAGGCAGTGGCAGATCAACGTTTTTTGTTTTTTTGAAGCTGGGCCCCCACACTTGGGGGCCCAGTCGCAATTGCGACCTCTGTACCCCCTGTAGTTTCGCCCCTGTCTGGTTCAGAGTAAGAACATCTAAAGGTACCTGTGGAAGAAAAAACAAACAGATGCACAAAAACAAAAAAGCTAGCTAAACTAAAAGCGAAACTAAAAGGAAAAGTTCTCACCATATACAAATAGGAAGTAGGGCTGGTATGTTGACCTCCCGTGACATACCAGCCCGAGTTCCTATTTGTATATGGTGAGCACTTTTAGTTTAGCTAGCTTTTTTTGTTATATGTTTGATATATGTTTTTTACCGTTGCTTTTTAAACATTTTACTCTAGATTGTAACTCTGCCAGATTGCCACATAGTACTAACAATCTTGTTCCTTATGTTCCTTGGATTAAAACCGTTTTTATATACAGCATATGTTTTGATATATTCTTTATTGACTGTATTTTTCACCCTATTTCTATGCTCCTTATTAATACAGTACTATGTGTTGTTTTTTGGCCATTATACACCCTTATTAATAATCTCTTTGGGCCCAGCATTTCCACCAGCACCCTTCAGGTGGCACTCCTATGTCCCCACAATTTATTTGTTTATTCTTCTGTTTTTTTATAGTGAGTTTGTGTGCTTTGCTCTCCTGGCGCTGACTACTAACCATTTTTTAGCATATGAGCCTACCTATGTTTAGCTTTCAACAAAGAATACCAAGAGAACAAAGCAACTTTAATGATAAAAGTAAAATGGAAACTTGTTTAAAATGACATGCCCTATCTGAATCATGATAGTTTAATTTTGACTAGACTGTCCCTTTAAGCCCTGCAACGGGGTTAAACACACAGTAGATTTTCCGCTCGGGACCTGCAGTGCACTACTGGACCCAGAGCTGAACCCGATGCTGATCCAATCAGCCGCGCTAGTCACACAACTCAGATGTCGATAGAAAATTAAACGCTTTAACGGATTAGAGCATGTTGTTTTTTGATATAATGGCCCTTTAATTTTGACTTTACTGTCCCTTTTCATCCTAGTAAAATCATTTTTTTAAATAGCTAAGCTCTTTAATATATTTAACTTTTTCTTTTAGATAGAAGAGACATTTTGAGTATCATGTTCCTTTAATAGCTCTTTAGTAAATGTAGAGGGGACATGTAGACTTCTCAACAAGGCATTAGTGACAGTAAATCAGTATGTTTGAAATTACGCAGATAATGCATCTTATATTCAAATGTACAAATGATACCATGGGGCTAGATTTATTATGCTGCAGTGCGAGCCTCGCCGGAAACATAAGTTAAGAAGCAGCGGTCTTAAGACCACTGCTCCTTAACTCGTCCGCGGACAGCAATCATCCCGATCAGATACGATCGGGCTGATTGACACCCTCTGCTAGCGGCCGATTGGCTGCGAATGTGCAGAGAGCGTTATTGCACAAGCATTTCACAAGAAATGCTTGTGCAATGATATATGCCGACAGCGTATACTGTTAGCATTTATCGGTGTGCGGCGGACATGATCCGCTGCCCACACAATGTTAATTGGGCCCCCATATCGGTGCTAGATCAACTAAAGATGATACATCCAACTTTTTTTTTTCTTTTTCATTCATGTGCCGTTTGGTGAAAAATATTAACTAACTAATAAGAGCTGTTTTATTCTTAGGGGCCGATTTATTATGGCCCGAAATGGGGCCGAATACCCTTGTTTCCATGCGAGCCTTCAGGCTCGCAGGAAACGGACATTAAGACCGCTGCTTCTTAACTCGTCCCCCGCCTCTGTGGCTGCGGCCATCAATCCGCCCGATCGCATACGAACGGGTTGATTGACACCCCCTGCTAGTGGCCGATCGGCCGCTAATCTGCAGGGGGCAGCACTGGTTCTGTGAACTGCTTGTGCAATGATTGGAATCCATATAGATGCATGTCAGTTTTGAATTGAAGCATGTTTGTAACACACATGTATTAGCAAAAATGCTTCTAATAAAAGCTATAACTGTTTAAAAAGTGTTTTTAAGTATGCGCCGTGCACCAGCATTTTAAACAAACCTAACGTGCTTGTACCATCTGGTAATGACTCAATGTGTTAATTGCTGATATGACGCAAGCCCCACTGGCTCTCCGAGCAGCGGCAGTATTTAAAATGCTGGTGCACTGAGAATATCTAGCTATGCTTCACATGCACGTGCAGAGACAAATGCTAACACTAAAACAGTCATATCATTTATTAGAAATATTTTGCCAATACATATATATTACAAATATGTTTCTATTCAAATTATTTATAATTCATTTATGTGCATTTACATTTTGACTGGAGTCTCCCTTTAATTAAGTGTTAATAACTGCATTAATGTATGTGAAATAATGTGAGATCAGAAACTAATATATATATTTTACCTCTTTTCTATAAATGACATTTCTTAGCTTCCGGTAAGTTCATTTTCCCTTTAATTTGGCCAGTTGGCATGTTTTTATTTATTGCGTCCTTGGAACAAAAGGTTTCTTTGAAAGTTATTGTATTGACCTTTTGAATTGGATTCGTTAATAGTAATTTATTGTGGCACCTGCTACTACAATTACTCAGTGAAAAACTTAAAGAGACATTGAACTCCTGAATTTACAATTGAAGCAGGCAGTTTTAACTTTACAAAAGAATTTGATATCCGGAAATTTTTTTTTACAAAGACTGAATACATTACATTTAATTTTATTAATAGGAATTTCTTTGAAAAGTTGGACCAGTCTTCAAAAATCTTTATAAAAGTATGTGTCTGATGTAGCTAACACAGATTATGTTAGATTAGTAATTGGGATGTATATGCTGTTTATTTACATAGAAAAATCAGCAACATTGAATGTGTTAAAGGACATTATAATGCAAACAAATTACGTTCTAATTTGTTATAGTATGTAAGGTCTGCATTAATGACCCTTTACTATGTGTTTAACCCTGCAACCGCCGTTATCAAAACAAAACACTCTCCGGCCAGGATCAGGATACTCTGGCATAAAATTGTATGCTCTATCTGAATCATGAAGGGGAACAATGCGTTTCATGTCGCTTTAAGGGCTGGAGGTGGAGTACAGCAGGGTGCTTTATCTTTTGTGCAACCTTGCACAACTAGTAACACTCAATCTGGTACTATAAGTGGATGGTTAAATGTTTTATCCAAAGTACCTTAACATGGCTGAAACATTTTTAGTGCTCTATTTACTATTAATGGATATTGCTGGGAGCGCTATTAGCTTAGTCGTTCCTCTCATATTACAAGTGGAGAGTAAGAGGGACATGAAACCCAACATTTTTCTTTCATGATTTAGAAAGAGCATGCAATTTTAAACAACTTTCTAATTTACTTATATTATCTAATTTGCTTCATTCTCTTGATATTCTTGGCTGGAAAACATATCTAGATAGGCCCAGTAGCCGCTGATTGGTGGCTGCACATAGATGCCTTGTGTGATTGGCTCACCCATGTGCATTGCTATTTCTTCAACAAATTATATCTAAAGAATGAAGCAAATTAGATAATAGAAGTACATTGGAATGTTGTTTAAAATTGTATTTTCTACCTGAATCATGAAAGAAAAAAAATTGGTTTTAGTGTTCCTATAAGTGTTGTGCTTGAGCACAATTAAAAAAATACCACTGTAAAAAAATGTGCTCTTTTTAACATCGGAAGCAAAGCATTATTATTATTTTAACCCCTTAACGACCGCGACGTACCCTGTACATCGCTGGTCGTTAAGGGATTGTCTGGGTATAACAGTGCAGGTTTTGCAGCGAGCGGCAAGACCGCACTATAAGACCCTCCCTCCTGTAGGCTTACTAAAGTAGCACGGGGAGATTACACTATAAAAAAAAAAAAAAAACACCCCCATAGAAAGACCAGCAACGTACAGGGGTTAATTATTATTAATAGTAAATCACAGAATTACATAAAGAACATCACTCACTACTTGTACACTATTGGCTTAGCACACCCTCGGCTTTACATTCTAGCAATGTATGGATATAAAATTTACTGCAGAGCCCCAAAGAATTCTATTATGTGAGAGATGAAGCGCACGTGCATTATCAGACATACGGATGTTGGACAATAGCTTGAGGTATGCTTACTAACATATGAGCCACACTCTACCTCATTGACACCACATATAAGCCACACTTATCTCAGATTACTGCATTATCCCTGGACAAATTTTCATGTGTGTTGAACAGAGATCTTTAAGGAGTGAGGACACTTTAGAATGACTTTAGAATGTCACCATATTCAGATAAGATAGATTATTTGTATGAATGATCTGTGAATGGATCATTGAAAAGGTTTAAATGGACATTTAACACTAAATACATGCTAGATAGAATGATGCATTCAAAGAAAAGATTAGTCCATGACTAACATGTAGATGTATTTTCTAAAGTTTCATTAGTTGTTTAAAAAGTGACAAAATAAGTGTAAAGTTTTAGTGTCTATAACACACTGGGAGCTGCCATGTTGTAACTTGTGTTACCTTCTCTGCTGTGGCCAATTAGGGTCAGTTATACATAGGTCACTAGAGTGTGCAGCCAATGGTTGTGCTGGATTTAACAGTGTTCTGCACTTCCATTTCTAACAGGAACTGAAAAGCTCACAATTTCAGAATGGAATTACAGGCAAAGGGGGGTAGTTATCAACGTGTCAACTTTCCTGCCTTCGCCGGCCCAATATGCCCGCCTAAGCTCGCCTCACATCGCCGCCGCGGACCTGAAAAATTTCGCCTAAGTTATCAAATAAAGCTGTCAAAAAGCCACGCACCAAGTACGGGGCGATGAGCAGCGGACTGTGAGAGTTATCACTCATCTGATCTTGCACCCACACTATCTACACTGTTCTACCCCCTATACCGGCGCCCCCGGAGCCCCCCACAACTAAATAAAGTTATTAACCCCTAAACCGCCGCTCCTAGACCCTGCCGCAACTCTGATAAATGTATTAACCCCTAAACCGCCGCTCCTAGACCCTGCCGCAACTCTGATAAATGTGTTAACCCCTAAACTGCCGCTCCCGGACACCGCTGCCACCTACATTATACCTATTAACCCCTATCCTGCCCCCCCTACACCGTCGCCACCTATAATAAATTTATTAACCCCTATCCTGCCCCCCACTACACCGCCGCCACTGTAATAAATTTATTAACCCCTAAACCTAATTCTAACCCTAACACCCCCCTAACTTAAATATTAATTAAATAAATCTAAATAATATTTCTATTATGAACTAAATTAATCCTATTTAAAACTAAATACTTACCTTTAAAATAAACCCTAATATAGCTACAATATAAATAATAATTATATTGTAGCTATCTTAGGATTTATTTTTATTTTACAGGTAACTTTCAAATTATTTTAACTAGGTACAATAGCTATTAAATAGTTATTAACTATTTAATAGCTTACCTAGCTAAAATAAAGAGAAATTAACCTGTAAAATAAAAACTAACCTAAGTTACAATTACACCTAACACTACACTATACTTAAATAAATTATTCCTATTTAAAACTAAATACTTACCTTTAAAATAAACCCTAATATACCTACAATATAAATAATAATTATATTGTAGCTATCTTAGGATTTATTTTTATTTTACAGGTAACTTTGTATTTATTTTAGCTAGTTAGAATAGTTATTAAATAGTTATTAACTATTTAATAACTACCTAGCTAAAATAAATACAAAATTACCTGTAAAATAAATCCTAACCTAAGTTACAATTAAACCTAACACTACACTATCATTAAATTAATTAAATAAATTACCTACAAATAACTACAATTAAATACAATTACATAAACTAACTAAAGTACAAAAAATAAAAAAAGCTAAGTTACAAAAAAAAAAAATAGGTTACAAACATTTTAAAAATATTACAACAATTTTAAGCTACTTACACCTAATCTAAGCGCCCTAATAAAATAACAAACCCCCCCCAAAATAAAAAAATGCCCTACCCTATTCTAAATTAAAAAAGTTCAAAGCTCTTTTACCTTACCAGCCCTTAAAAGGGCCATTTGTGGGGCATGCCCCAAAGAATTCAGCTCTGTTGCCTGTAAAAGAAAAATACAACCCCCCCAACATTAAAACCCACCACCCACATACCCCTAATCTAACCCAAACCCCCCTTAAAATAACCTAACACTAATCCCCTGAAGATCATCCTACCTTGAGTCGTCTTCACTCAGCCGAGCAGCGATGGAACCGAAGAGGAGACCCGGACCGGCAGAAGTTATCCTCCAAGCAGCGCTGAAGAAATCTTCCATCCGATGAAGTGATCCTCCAAGCGGCGCTGAAAAAGTCTTCCATCCGGGCGATGTCATCTTCCAAGAGACGCTGAAGAAGTCTTCTATCCGGGCGATGTCATCTTCCAAGCGGGGTCTTGAATCTTCATCCCGCCGAAGCGGAACATCCTTCTTTACCGACGGACTACCGACGAATGAAGGCTCCTTTAAGGGACGTCATCCAAGATGGCGTCCCTTCAATTCCGATTGGCTGATAGGATTCTATCAGCCAATCGGAATTAAGGTAGGAAAAATCTGATTGGCTGATTGAATCAGCCAATCAGATTCAAGTTCAATCCGATTGGCTGATCCAATCAGCCAATCAGATTGAGCTCGCATTCTATTGCCTGTTTCGATTAGAAGAAGAATCTGCCTGCGGTTTCTATGATCTTAGCAGAAGTAACTAAGATCCACTGCCGTTCTCACATATTCTGAGGAGTGAGGTAACTTCAGAGGGGGAATGGCGTGCAGGTTATCCTGCAATAAGGTATGTGCAGTTAACATATTTCTAGGGATGGAATTTGCTATAAAAATGCTGCTGATACCGGATTAATGTAAGTTAAGCCTAAATATAGTGATTTAATAGCGACTGGTATCAGGCTTATTACCAGAGATGCATACTCTTATAAAAGTGCAATATAAAACGTTTGCTGGCATGTTTAATCGTTTTTATATATGCTTGGTGATAAAACTTATTGGGGCCTAGTTTTTTTCCACATGGCTGGCTTGATTTTTGCCTAGAAACAGTTTCTGAGGCTTTCCACTGTTGTAATATGAGTGGGAGGGGCCTATTTTAGCTGTTCAGCTAAAATTACTGACAGAGACATTCAGCTTCCCTCTGCATGATACAGGACATCTCTGAAGGGCTCAAAAGGCTTCAAAAGTCGTGTTTGAGGAGGGTAACAACCACAGTAGATCTTGTGACTAGTTTTAAAAACGTTTTTTTGATTTATTATTCCGTTTTTGGTATTAAGGGGTTAATCATCCATTTGCAAGTGGGTGCAATGCTCTGCTAACTTGTTACATACACTGTAAAAATTTCGTTAGTGTAACTGCCTTTTTTCACTGTTATTTCAAATTTTGACAAAATTTGTTTTTCTTAAAGGCACAGTAACGTTTTTTATATTGCTTGTTAACTTGTTTTAAAGTGTTTTCCAAGCTTGCTAGTCTCATTGCTAGTCTGTACAAACATGTCTGACACAGAGGAAACTACTTGTTCATTATGTTTAAAAGCCATGGTGGAGCCCCATAGGAGAATGTGTACTAAATGTATTGATTTCACCTTAAACAGTAAAGATCAGTCTTTATCTTTAAAATAATTGTCACCAGAGGGTTCTGTCGAGGGGGAAGTTATGCCGACTAACTCTCCCCATGTGTCGGACCCTTTGCCTCCCGCTCAAGGGACGCACGCTAATATGGCGCCAAGTACATCAGGGACGCCCATAGCGATTACTTTGCAGGACATGGCTGCGATCATGGATAATACCCTGTCAGCGGTATTAGCCAGATTGCCTGAATTAAGAGGCAAGCGCGATAGCTCTGGGGTTAGACGAGATACAGAGCGCGTAGATGCTGTAAGAGCCATGTCTGATACTGCGTCACAATATGCAGAACCTGAGGACGGAGAGCTTCAGTCTGTGGGTGACATCTCTGACTCGGGGAAACCTGATTCAGAGATTTCTAATTTTAAATTTAAGCTTGAGAACCTCCGTGTATTGCTTGGGGAGGTGTTAGCTGCTCTGAATGACTGTGACACAATTGCAGTGCCAGAGAAATTGTGTAGACTGGATAAATACTATGCAGTGCCGGTGTGTACTGATGTTTTTCCAATACCTAAAAGGTTTACAGAAATTATTAGTAAGGAGTGGGATAGACCCGGTGTGCCGTTTCCCCCCCCTCCTATATTTAGAAAAATGTTTCCCATAGACGCCACTACACGGGACTTATGGCAGACGGTCCCTAAGGTGGAGGGAGCAGTTTCTATTTTAGCAAAGTGTACCACTATCCTGGTTGAGGACAGTTGTGCTTTTTCAGATCCAATGGATAAAAAATTAGAGGGTTACCTTAAGAAAATGTTTATTCAACAAGGTTTTATTTTACAGCCCCTTGCATGCATTGCGCCTGTCACTGCTGCGGCGGCGGCATTCTGGTTTGAGGCCCTGGAAGAGGCCATCCATACAGCTCCATTGACTGAAATCATTGACAAGCTTAGAACACTTAAGCTAGCTAACTCATTTGTTTCTGATGCCATTGTTCATTTGACTAAACTAACGGCTAAGAATTCCGGATTCGCCATCCAGGCGCGTAGGGGGCTATGGCTTAAATCCTGGTCAGCTGACGTGACTTCAAAGTCTAAATTACTCAACATTCCTTTCAAGGGGCAGACCTTATTTGGGCCTGGTTTGAAAGAAATTATTGCTGACATTACTGGAGGTAAGGGTCATACCCTTCCTCAGGACAGGGCCAAATCAAGGGCCAAACAGTCTAATTTTCGTGCCTTTCGAAATTTCAAGGCAGGTGCAGCATCAACTTCCTCTGCTTCAAAACAAGAGGGAACTTTTGCTCAATCCAAGCAGGCCTGGAAATCTAACCAGTCCTGGAACAAGGGCAAGCAGGCCAGAAAGCCTGCTGCTGCCTCCAAGACAGCATGAAGGAACGGCCCCCTATCCGGCAACAGATCTAGTAGGGGGCAGACTTTCTCTCTTCGCCCAGGCGTGGGTAAGAGATGTTCAGGATCCCTGGGCGTTGGAGATCATATCTCAGGGCTATCTTCTGGACTTCAAAGCTTCTCCTCCACAAGGGAGATTTCACCTTTCAAGATTATCTGCAAACCAGATAAAGAAAGAGGCATTCCTACGCTGCGTGCAAGACCTCCTAGTAATCGGAGTGATCCATCCAGTTCCGCGGACGGAACAAGGACAGGGTTTTTATTCAAATCTGTTTGTGGTTCCCAAAAAAGAGGGAACCTTCAGACCAATTTTGGATCTAAAGATCTTAAACAAATTCCTCAGAGTTCCATTCAAGATGGAAACTATTCGAACCATCTTACCCATGATCCAAGAGGGTCAGTACATGACCACAGTGGACTTAAAGGATGCCTACCTTCGCATTCCGATTCACTAGAATCATCATTGGTTCCTGAGATTTGCCTTTCTAGACAGGCATTACCAATTTGTAGCTCTTCCCTTCGGGTTGGCTACAGCCCCAAGAATTTTCACAAAGGTTCTGGGCTCTCTTCTGGCGGTTCTAAGACCGCGAGGCATAGCGGTGGCTCTTATCTAGACGACATCCTGATACAGGCGTCAAGCTTTCAAATTGCCAAGTCTCATACAGAGATAGTTCTGGCATTTCTGAGGTCGCATGGGTGGAAAGTGAACGAAGAAAAGAGTTCTCTATCTCCTCTCACAAGGGTTTCCTTCCTAGGGACTCTTATAGATTCTGTAGAAATTAAAATTTACCTGACGGAGTCCAGGTTATCAAAACTTCTAAATGCTTGCCGTGTTCTTCACTCCACTCCGCGCCCTACGGTGGCTCAGTGCATGGAGGTAATTGGCTTAATGGTAGCGGCAATGGACATAGTGCCATTTGCTCGCCTGCATCTCAGACCGCTGCAATTATGCATGCTCAGTCAGTGGAATGGGGATTACACAGATTTGTCCCCTCTACTAAATCTGGATCAGGAAACCAGAGATTCTCTTCTCTGGTGGTTATCTCGGGTCCACCTGTCCAAGGGTATGACCTTTTCGCAGACCAGATTGGACGATTGTAACAACAGATGCCAGCCTTCTAGGTTGGGGTGCAGTCTTAGTGTATGGAGGTAATCGGACTCATGGTGTCCTGCATGGACATCATTCCTTTTACCAGATTCTATCTCAGACCCTTACAACTATGCACGGTGAGACAATGGAACGGCGACCATTCAGATCTGTCTCAACAGATCGTGCTGGACAGCCTGTCGAGAGACTCACTCTCCTGGTGGCTCTGTCCAGATCATCTGTTCCAAGGCACGTGCTTTTTGAGACTGTCCTGGGAAATTTTAACTACGGACACAAGCCTTTTCGGCTGTGGAGCCGTTTGGGGTGCCAAGAAGGCACAAGGTCTGTGGACTCAGGAGGAGTCCTCCCTTCCGATCAATATTTTGGAACTCCGGGCAATTTTCAATGCCTTGCAGGCTTGGCCCCTTCTGGGTTCCTCCCAGTTTATCAGATTCCAATCAGACAATATAACCTTGGTTGCCTATATCAACCATCAGGGGGGAATGAGATCTTCCTTGGCAATGAGAGAAGTATCACAGATACTAGAGTGGGCGGACACTCACAAATGTATGCTGTTAACGATCCCCATTCCGGGTGTGGACAACTGGGAAGCGGACTTCCTCAGCAGGCAATCCTTTCACCCAGGGGAATGGCCTCTTCACCCGAGGTGTTTGCAGAGATATGCAGAGAGTGGGGGACGCTGGAGATAGATCCCACCTCAATATCAAGTTACCCAGGTACGGGTCGAGGTTAAGGGATCCTCAGGCGGAACTGATAGATGCCCTATCAGTACCATGGAGGTTCAGACTCATATATCTTTTTCCTCCATTACCACTTTTCCCTTGTGTGGTGGCTCGCATCAAGCAGGAGCGAGAATCAGTGATTCTAAATGCTCCGCGGTGTTGCCCGCGAAGGATGTGGTTTGCGGATCTGGTGGGGGATGTCCTCATTTCCTCAGTGGAGGTTACCTTTTCGCAGAGATCTGCTGATATAGTTCATAAAAATCTAGATTTTTTTAGGCTAACTGCATGGAGATTGAACGCTTAGTCTTAGCCAAGAGAGCGTTTTCTGAGAGTGTTATCGACACTCTGATTCAAGCTCGTAAGCCAGTTACTTGTCGTATCTACCATAAAGTATGGAGGACTTATTTGTACTGGTGTGAAGATCGTGGCTTTTCCTGGCATAAGGTTAAGGTTGCCAGAATTTTAGCTTTCCTCCAGGATGAACTGGAGAAGAGTTTATCTGCTAGTTCCCTGAAGGGACAGATAGCGGCCCTGTCAGTGTTTACTGCACAAAAGATTGGCTGAGCTTACAGATGTGCAGTTCTTTGTTAAGGCTCTGGCTAGGATAAGACCTGTGTTTAGATCTGGGGCTCCGCCTTGGAGCCTCAATCTTGTTCTTAGTGTTTTGCAGCAGGCTCCATTTGAGCCTATGCCTACTGTTGACATTAAATTGTTATCTTAGAAGGTTCTTTTTTTGTTGGCTATTGCCTCTGCGTGCAGAGTTTCTAAAATTTCTGCTTTGCAATGTTATCCCCCTTATCTGGTTTTTCATGCTGATAAGGCAGTTTTACATACTAAACTAGGGTTCCTCCCTAAAGTGGTGTTGAATCGTAACATTAATCAAGAAATTGTTGTTCCTTCCTTGTGTCCTAATCCTCCTTCAGCGAAGAAATGTTTGCTTCATAATCTAGATGTGGTTTGTGCCTTGAAGTTCTATCTTCAGGCTACTAAGGAATTTAGACAATCTTCCTCTTTGTTTGTCGTCTATATGGGGAAGCGTAAGGGGCAGAAGGCTACTACTACTTCTCTATCTTTCTGGTTGAGGAGTGTCATCCGCTTAGCTTATGAGACAGCGGGACAACAGCCTCCTGAGAGGATAACGGCTCATTCCACTAGAGCAGTGGCTTCCTATTGGGCTTTTAAGAACAAAGCCTCAATGGATCAGATTTGTAAGTCCTGGTCCTCCTTCACACTTTTTCTAAATTTTACAAGTTTGATGTGTTTACTTCGGCTGAAGCAGCTTTCGGGGGAAAAGTTTTGCAGGCTGTGGTGCCCTCAGAATAGGGTCCGCCTCGTTTTTCTGTTCCCTCCCGTTATTTATTCAGTGTCCTCTGGAGCTTGGGTATAGTTTTCCCAACATTAAGGAATGAAGTCGTGGACTCTCACTGCCTTATGGAAGGAAAACAAAATTTATGCTTAACAGATAAATTCCTTTCCTTCCTGGCAGGGAGAGTCCATGACCCCACCCGTAATTTATTTTTTCAATGGACGGCTCCCTTTTTATATTATTTCTTCTGGCGCCTTTTATACCCTGATGTTTCTTCTACTTTTCCTTGTTCCCTCGGCAGAATGACTGGGGGATAGGGAAAGTGGGAGTGATGTTTGAGCCTTTGGCTGGGGTGTCTTTGCCTCCTCCTGGTAGCCAGGTGTTTTATTTCCCAACAGTAAGGAATTAAGTTGTGGACTCTCCCTGCCAGGAAGGAAAGGAATTTATCTGGTAAACATAAATTATGTTTTTTTTTGTGTATACATAGTATGTCACAGAAATGAAGCACTATATTGCAAAAGATATGCAAACAAAATAAATATTTTAAGAGAAAGGTATTACAGGTATAACCCGCTCATACAGCGGGTTAGGGACTGGAGCCCCGCTGTAAAGTGAAAACCGCCTTAAAGTGAAACAAGGTGGTTTTAGCTTTCTTTTCACTTGTCAGTGTGTTTAAAAACTTGAAAACATGTTTGAACTAACATATATTAGGGGTACACTAGTGCTACGTTTAGTTTAATTTAGCACAGCACAGTATTCAATTAGTATTCAATAAATGCTGTACCTGTAAAATAGTGATAATTACTGTAGTAAAATTTGTCAGACTATAGCACTGAGACACAGATTGCACTGTAATGCTGTAAACAGAGTGAACTTAGCATAACAAAATGGTGCCAGTTGCTTTTCTCGCAATCTCACGATGATTACAGCACTGTTTCAAAATCTTTGGAGGTTGAACTTCAGCTCCACAAAGCGCTGTATTAGCGAAGCGCTGTAAAGTGAGGTATACCTGTATAAGCAAAATTAAAAAAAAAATCTGTTCAGAGACAAACACTTTAAAAAGTCTTTTGCATGTATTTAGCTATCTCCTTTAATGTAGCAGCTGGAAGACAGATAAAAATTAGCTCTTGCACTCATAAAGTCCAGAATGTTGCAGGCCAGGGTCAAGGTTCTGTAATCTGTAGAATCCTATCCAGTTTTTCTTTGGATAGGAAAAACCCACACATTTTAGAGTTAAAGGGAAATTAAACAGTATGATGTTATAATATAGAATTTTTATTATGTGTAATTTAAAAAAACTTTTGCAATATACATTCCTTATTTATTCTGTCCATTTTCCTGTCATTTAACTCTGAAAATTGTTGATTTTCTAAATTCTTTAGCTGACTGCTAAAATTTAGCTTGGTGCAGCCGGATCCTTTCTAGGCCTTGGAACTGTGAAATACTAGGCCACTATTCCAACTTTTTCTGTGTTATTATATAATGTGTGTGTGCTTATGTAGTAAAAATAATAATAATAAATATACTGTATATATATGTGCGTATACACACACATATATATATATATATATATATATATATATATATATATATATATATATATATATATATATATATATATATATATATACATACACATATATTAACTTCACAAACTGGAACGCACACATGTTTTACATCCCTTTAAGGAGCAGCCACCAATACGTAGCTAGCTCCCAGTAGTGCATTGTAGCTCCTGAGCCTACCTAGGAACAAAGCAAATTAGATTCTAGTAGTAAATTTGACTGAAAGATTTAAAAAGATTTAAAAAAAAAATGGTGGCTTTCATGTCCATTTATTTTTCCCTTTTAATTTTCCCTTTCTCATACAGAGAATACAATATTTGTGCCTTTCTGTAACACTACATCATTATTAACCTTTTGAACAATATAAATAAGGATACATTAATCAAAACAATATTATAATAATAATAATACATTTATAAAAAAATTGAGCTCAAAATAATGAAGCAATATAATGTCACTAATTAAATTAATAGTTGGGGTTTTTTTGTAATGGAAAACAATCTTGAAAATGTTTATTCAATACATTTCTTTATTAAATTGTTTTTCAAGGAGTGTATCCAATTTACAATCCAATAATCCTCTCTTTGGAGCAATAAATAAAAAAGTATTTGCCTCCCTTAGGAAATTATAGTTGGATTCATTTTATGATCTAATGCATATACTGGCAAAGTTTGCTCTTAAAATATTATAACGTTTGTCCAAAAATGATTTCTTTAT